>NC_066588.1:9922500-10222500 GCF_905475345.1 Vespula vulgaris
TACGAAGTTGAAGAGGAAAAACGGGATGCCGGAGAGATCAATTAAAAGAAGACACACGGTCGGTGGTACGAAGGACTTTGATAAGGTTCACTGGCTTGATAATAAATTACAATCAGAAGCAGAAAGAGTTATTAAAAATGATTACAAGCCAAAGAAAAGTCAACTGAGAACAAGTTCACCCGATCTAAGTACTAATCGCGTCAATGTAGCAGACACTAGCTTTTTGATCGAAGTCAGTTTTCGTGGTCCTAGTAACGTTGTTTTTAATGTTACCAATGCACGACCACAATCCTTGCCAGACGCCAATTTAGCATCGAAAGTTTTCAAAGTACCTCTCGAAAGTCACGTCTAGGTACTTCTATTCTATTAAAATATTGCCTGCCATCGCTTTCGATTGATAATGCCACGTGTAATTAATCGCTAAACGAGCCATATCAAATTCGATATCAGATATTGATCAAATATTTTCGCATAAACTCCGAATCATCTAATAGTTATCAATTTGTTCAAAATATATTGTAAATGTTTTCAAATTCACCGAATATAGGTATTCCAAGTATATAAAAAATTACTCATGCGTGCCAAAGAATTCTAATATCAGTTTTATAAAAATCGATATTTAATCAATATTTTTTATTGCTTTTGTTCAAGGAACAAAATTAAAAATTTTAATAATTTTTATAAATTCAAATTGAATTCTTGATTTTGGATTTGCATGTGCATCACTTATCGTTTGCGAATGAATGAAATGCTAATACGCTGACCAAATCATTTTATCCTAATATTGTATTATGTTATGTTATATAAATTATATTATGTTATACTATATACTATACTACAGCTGCATTGAGTATTAATGCAGTATGCATATAATGATATTCCATTGGTAAAGAAAGTTATTTGACTTTTTATAAGAGAAAACAAAGAAAAAGTAATATAATATTTCCAAGACAGCAAGCAATAATCTTGCTTCTGGTATTTATATCATGTCAATTATCCAACACATCATATTTGTGAATTGTGATTGAGTAAATTTTTGTGCGCGCGCGCGCGTGTGTGTGTGTGTGTGTTACGTACGTACGTTATGTATGTATGTATGTATGTATGTATATTATATATATCATATATATAATAAACGGCCCGCACGAACGATAATAGGATAGTTTTATACCGTGACGTTAGTCTACTTTTAAATTTATATTTTAATAATCGATTTGCATATTTGTGAGCCTCTCGCATATGTATGGTAGCGTTAAACTTGGCTTTGTGTCACAAGATCCTTGTAAAGATGTAACATTTAGCATAAATAACAAAATTTTTATGCATTTGTCTCCGTGTTGAAAAATTTGTACATATTATATGTACACATGCGCTAAATCTAAAGGTATGCGCTAATATAAACGTAAATGATATAGTGAAAGTATGAAATTCGTGAATCTTCGAAAATATTATCTTATACCCTTCTCTTTCAAAAAAAAAACTCTTGCTTTCAAAGCAAATAAAAAACTAGTTAATTTTTCTATATCTTCTCACATAAAAGTATACACCATGTGATAAAAATGATTACGCGTTTATCTGTACACATATTATACAAATCGTTATACTATATTTTCGACGCGTATTACATAGTTTGTAATCAAGATTATTTTAATCTACGTGCGAGACTGCTGTTATGGTATTTTATAGTCTAGTAAAAGCTTAAGTTTATATATATATATACACACACACACACACATCGAGAGAATAATATGATAAACGTCTGTTCTAAAAACACGAAGAAATCTAATCTACGAAAGAGAACTCGAAGTTCTTAACAACATGCGAGGATAGAAAATGTGTTGCAAATAATTTTAAGGTAATATATTTTAATCTTATGGAAATCATAAATACGTATGCTTTGGAATCATAAAGGGAAAGCTTGCAACAAGTATTTGAAATTTACTGTTATATCTTTAAATCGCATTCGCCATATAAAATCAACTATATTACAGTTGTATTCTAAAAGACCAATGTACACAAATAACATCGCGTTTTTTAACATTAGTTTCACGTTAAGCTTTCACATAAACTACGTCACATATAAACGCATATATTTTCGAAGTGACGGTAAGATTTATCTCTTGCCGAATTTTTGCACTTTAAATATTCTCTTAGAGGAACTCTGCCCTTGATGTATGCGCAGATCTGGCAATCACCTTGATGTTTATGTATTTCCAATAGAAAACAAATTCTTTGATGCATTTTCTTAATCACACGCGAAAATTTTCTCAACAGTATTTTCGCATATGTGATTTAAGGAGACGAGTGACTGGGGACCAGAATGAGTACTCCAATTTACTCTAAAATAACTCGATAGAAGCAAAAATATTTAAAAGTAGATTTTGAAACTTCTTAAAATCCTTATCGATTCTTGCCTTGCATTTTCGATATATTCAAGAGCAAATACGAGTCGCTCAAACTGGCCCTTGAATTCCACTTACGTGGAAGTTCATGTTGAAATAACACTTAGGAATCGAGTGTAAATACGAATGTAATTAAATTTCGAGGGCCGACGGTATAATATTTATTATAAAACAATAGTAATTGTGATTGTGTTATTTATTAATTACTGCTTAAGTCTATTGTTCGTAGAACTCTGTAACGTTGGACGGATAAAGGCATTGAATTTGTAAATAAAATCTTCCTATGAGACACACAGAATCTTTACTACTCGAGTGAATTTGTTTGAAATTCAAATATTATCCCGCCAAATATGGCGATTCAATATGGTCGTCGATTGAAACGTAGAATCATCGTACACTCGAAGAATTGAATTTGAATTTGTAATTATAATTATGCGAGTTCTATATTAATTTTATAAACTTGTATTGTTTGGAAGTGCAATAAATTGAATTGTCTGCCATATTCAATAAAATTATTGTTAAGAAAGCAGACGAAGTAATTGTACATTCAATTGGAACGATTACTCGTTGATATTAAACAGATTCTTTTCGTTATTAACTATCTGTAACAGGGAGTTAGATTAAAATGAATGTTATACGTAATGAAAATGCGGCTCCATTAAGAGGACGAACTAGAGGTAGAGGACGAGGAAAATTAAGAGAAATAATAACAAATGTTTTACCAAAATATCGTATGTAAAAATTTTTTTTACTTTTTGTCAATCGACCAAAAAAAACGTATCGTATGTTAATTAATTTTTCATTGATAATTTCAACAGGCTTTGATTTTGGAATTCGAAAGCCATTGGTCGATCTATGCCCCACGAATTCAAATATTTTGAAAACTACAACGCATCGCACGCTAAAAAGTGCATCCACTTCGTCTTTTCTTCCAAGTTCGACTCGCAAAGGAAGTTTAGGGTAATCAAAAATTTAATCATAATCTTTTTATTTATTTATTTTTTTTTTTAATAGAATTTTATAATTATTTCACATATAGATCAAATGCCACGAGAACACCAGGAAGTAATACATCCACGGAATCTTGCGTGATACTCGGTAATTTTATAAAAAACTATACAACAAAGTATAAAATATATTAAGAATATATACTATGATTTAATTTTGTATTTTATACTTCATCTCTCTCTCTTTCTTCCTCTCCCTCTCTGTCCCCCTACATTTCTCTCTCTATTTCTCTTTCGTTTTTTCGTTCTCTCGTTTCCTAAGAGTATAGAAAATTATTTTAGAATATATAGCTAATTCCATTTGACTGTCAAGTTTCTGAACTAATTATAGAGTATACTCTTGTCGATATATAAATATAACATCCATATACGAATAAATTATATACATATATACATAAATATATGCATATAAAGTTGTGTGTGTATGTACATACATACATACATACATACACACATATATAAAATATATAAATGTTACCTATTGTCAGGAATATGTACATATATTCAAATTTTCTGATTATACAATTTGTAGCAATAACATCCGGTCGTGGCGAAGCAAGAGGAGAAGTTGGAATAGCTGCAATAGATATTCATCATTCTCATTTAATTCTTTGTCAAATGAGCGATTATCAGACATATATCAATACCTTGACAAAAATTTACATATTTAATCCAGTGGAGGTCAGTAGTAAAGTATGAAATAACAGAAGAACATATTTAAAAGATCTATGATAATTTTAGATTCTGATGCCTGACACTATTTGCAATGAAAGAAGAAACAGAAATAAACTGTATTGTTCTATCAAAGAGAAATTTCCTAATCTATGTATCACTCCAGTATCGAGAATTCATTTTAATGAGTCTATCGGATTGGAACGTGTAAAAACTCATTGTGCGAAAGAATACTCGACAGTAGAATTATTTTTGAAACAAAAGTAAAGATAGAAATTTTTCTATAAAATATAATAAAATTAATATTATTACAAATATTCAATATCTAATATCAAATATTGTAGATATTACGCGTTAGCATCAGCATCAGCTTTATTGAAGTATATAGAATTTATTCAACATATCGTTTATGCACCAAAATCGATCAGAATTGAGTTTCAAGGCTCGCCCAATACCACTGTTATAGGTAATTACAATAAAAAAATCAAATATTTATATATCCTGCGTTTATATGTTAATTTTTTTTCTATTTTATGTAGACATAGAAAGTGCACAAAGTTTAGAATTAGTTGTGTCTCAATGTGGTCAACCAAATGCTAGCCTTTTGAATTCTATGGACCATTGCGTTACACCAATGGGTAGAAGACTTTTAAGAGCATCTATTTTACAACCTCTTTGCGACGAAAAAATAATAATAGAACGTCAAAGTAGCGTTACTGAATTAATGTCGAATCGATCATTATGCAATCTTGTACAGGTAACGAATTTCTATTAAATATATTGTTATGATATCGTGGCAATACTTATAATTATTTATTATTGTATTGTGCTTTTTTCTTTAGCCTTTTGTAAGAAGATTGTATGGCGCGGATCGTCTTTTAAGTCTTTCTATGATGACTTCACAAAACAATACTGTACAAAATGCAGAGAGAAATTTAAATTACGTGCTTCTGTTAAAAAATTCTCTTGACATTGTACCAGAATTGCGAGAAGCACTTGAAAGTGGTCGAGCTCTATTTTTTACTAAAGTTCGAAAAGTATTATTTTTATTTAAATTCTATGACTTGTTAATTTCATTATTATTACAAATGACTTCAAATTTATTTTAATACATATTTTCAGAATTTAGAGAATTCACAATTCGAAATAATGAAAAATAAAATTCTAGAAATAATACATCCTGATGCAAAATCTCTAGTAGGATATACATCGTCGAACATGCAACGATGTTTTGCTATTAAACCAGGCATTAATGATTTATTGGATATTGCTCGACAAACATATTGCGAACTTATAAGTGATATGAAAAGTCAGCATGATCAATTATTAAAAATATGCTTTAAACATGATACTTTTTTTTATTTAACATGATACTTTCTTTAATATTTTTTCAGCTTTGGTGGAAAACTTAGCGATACAATATAAAATGAATTTATCACTGGAATGCAACTCATCCTTAGGATTTTATATTTTAGCAGAAATATCTCGTCATTCAGATTTCCAACCCTCTGATTTATCATCAGAATTCGTTCAAGTAAATAAATTATATATTATAGATGCTTAAATTCTTATATATCGTTTTTCATGTTCACATTTTATTTTTAAACAGGTACAAAAAAATAAAAACACCTATTCTATGACGACAAACAAATTATTAGTATTGAGTCATCAGTGTAAAATTGCTTGTGAAGATCTTCATATAATGAGCAACGCGTAAGTCTTTTTAATCGTATGTTAAATGAAATGATTTAGTATACAAATCTTTCTCTCTCTCTCTTCCTCCATGTATTATATTAATTTAAGATAATATAAAAATAAAAATTGCAGAATTTTAAATGATTTGCTCGTAAACATTCGCGAACACATCGGCTGTCTTTATCAACTAAGTGCTGATGTTGCAGAATTAGATTTAATAATCTCTTTGGCTCGTATCAGTTCATCTCCTGAATATGTACAACCAATCTTTGGGCCAAGATTAGAACTTATAGATTCATTACATCCTATAATGGGAATATTCGGAACAGAACGACCTGTACCCAATGATGTGGTATAAATTCTAATATAAAATATCTCATTGTGTTAATATGCTTAATAATTTTAATGATATTGTAGAAAGCATCAATACCTTACAATCATCATACCATAATTGGACCTAACATGAGTGGTAAATCAATTTACTTGAAACAAATAGTTTTATTACATATTATGGCACAGGTAGTACAATTTTAATCATAGATATATAATTATTATTAATAGATATATTTTATTTATTAATTATAATTAAATTATTTTTTTAGATTGGTTGCTACGTTCCAGCAAGAAGAGCGGAATTCAGAATTACCGATCGTATATTTTGTAGAATATGTTTTCGCGATGACATAGAATGTAATGCTTCCACCTTCGTTGTTGAGGTAGATAAATAATTCGATTTAAAAATCATTATTCATTTTATATATATAAAATGAATTAATTTAATTTTTTTAAGATGAAAGAAACACAATACATTCTACAATCAATTACACCTAAATCATTAGTGATCTTAGACGAGCTTTGTAGAGGTACCACTGTTGAAGAAGGTTCATCTATTACATGGGCAATATGCGAAAGACTATTGATTACCACCGCGTTTACTTTCAGTGCGACACATTTTCGTTACCTCACCAAATTAGCTGAAATATATTATAACGTTACAAAGTGTGTTATTTTTTTTCTTTTTTTTTCTTTTAATTGTATTAAAATGTTTTTCTAGAAATATTAATATACTAATTAATTAACAGCCATTGTTTCAAAACTGAAACTAAATATATAGAAGGTTTAAACGAAGCTCGATTAATATATACACACAAACTAATGGTAGGTGTAACTCCCACTGATAATTATGGTATTGCATTAGCCGAAGTATCAGGTCTTCCGGTTTCTATTACTGCCAAAGCTCGAGAATACGCAAAAAAAGAAGTTACAATAATGAAAGTAAGAAAATAACTATAATCAAAGTGATTTTTAATAAGAAGCTAAAATATCTATTATTAATAATTATATTTATTACTTTTAGAAAGATGATTATTTTATGGAACCGAATTCATGGGAGAAGACATGTTATAATCGTGTTGCAGAAATATATAAACTCATAGAAAATAACGAATTCAATCGTAAAAATATTGTTAGTCTTATACATGAACTTGATGTTTGTAAAACAGACGAATTTAGAAAAATGCAACAAGAAGACAAAGATTTGTGTAAAGCTTTGGAAAGTTTTGAATCAGTTCAAACACCTAATTTAAATTGGCACAATATAGAGGTCTCTCCTACAAATCGAGTAAATGATGTAGCAACTTACTTTGACGTTAATACAAATTTTATGATGGAAATAAATTTGACAAAAGAAGCAAATATAGTACAGAATTCAAATAAACAATTTGAAGATATCACTGATAAAAATCGAAAAGAAATATTTGCAGGACAATCTTGGTTCAGAAAAAATACTGATTTAAGTGCAATTAAACAAAATCCGAACTATGTTACACGCTTGACACATACGTCTCCTTTTAAAATTAATGAAGCCGGTCGCAAATTAACAACATTGATAAATACAACTTCTAAATTATTGTTTAACTCAGATGAATCGTCAAAAAAGCAAACAGATTCAAATACTTCTAAAACCTCTTTACGAATTGAACAATCGAATAACGTCGATAAGAAAGATTCCTTATCTATTCAAACTATATCAATGATGTCCCCATTAATTTCTTTCAGATCTTCACAAGTTTCTCAACTTCATAAATATTCTTTAATGGAATCAGATTTTGATCCTTCTTTATCAAGAGCGTCTATCATAACAGATATAGCAGAAATTAATACTTATGATAAACAGCTAAATATTTTTGAAAACAGTGAAAATAACAAATTTGAAAAATTAGAATTTTCCTAATCAAATAAATCGTGCAAACGATATTATTAAAATTAATAATAATAATTGAAATAAAATTTGTATTTAATATAATTAAACAATATTGTAGTTAAATAATAAATCACAGTTTATTAATTATTGAAAAAAACTAATCTATATTTAATTATTACTTTATTCGTATTATTTTCCTACTTTTTCTAAAGAGAACTTGTTAGTGTCGCGATCTTTTGATGAAATGATAAAACTAATAAAAGATTGAATACGTGTTCATATCAAAATATTTTGTCAATATTTTTCTTATAAAAAACGTATTAAACGATATTTATTTATATTTAATTGTATGTTTAATTGATTATATCTGAAATTGTTTTTAAAGTTTGTCTTTATATTGTGAGTTAAACTAGGTTAAAATCTTCACAAATTGAATGCAATGGGTCACATCTATGAAACGTGGAACTTATAACATTATTAATTATATATTTTAATAGATAATTAAATAGTTAGTGGTGAAATTTTATAAAAAATATCAATTTAAAAAAAGGATATAAATACACAATGCCTTCTAGAAGAAATAAAGGTGGTCTCTTGGCTAGGGTTAACTTTCCCCTTTACACTTTGCAAATGTTGACCAGTAGACATATACTAGTTGGAGGTGGTGGTGGATCTTCAAAAACTGGAGTTGCAAATGGATTTGTAAGATTCAGTTTCTATATTTTTCTTTTCTTATAATATAATTTATATTATTAAAATATATAAAAATCTATCATATTGTAGGAAATATTTGAACTTCTTCATGACGGAGTACAATTTCTTGCCGAAGAAGTTACAAGACATGAAACAGGTCCTACCGTAGTCATGAACTGTGCTACGTATAATAATGAGAAAAGGTCTTGGATACTTGCTGGTCAAGAAAATCATTGTCAGTTGTATAATGTAAACACTAAAATAATAAATGTAGAAAATGGAGAAGTAATTAAAAAGGCTGGCAATATAACAAAGGATAATGTCAGAAATAGAAAAGTTAATGATAAAATCGAAGAAGAGCAGACAATGAAAGGAAAAGTACAAGAACTTAAAAATGATAATTATAATATTAAGTGTAAAAAGTTACAGTTAATTATAAAACCTATTGATAGTGTTCAAACAGATTTTAGGTAATTAATTTCTTTATATATATATATATATATATATATATATATATATATAATTATTATTATTATTATTAAGTCTATCATATTTTTTATTTTGTTTTTATATCTAATATATTTATTTTTTTATTAATTTAGTGAAGACGAATCGCTACAAAGAATAGTTCGTATAAGTTTCAATGGAAAATTTATGGCTACTGGTGGTACAGATGGTTGCATAAGAATATGGAAATTTCCACAATTGCAAAAAGTGCATGATTTAAAAGCACATCAAAAAGAAATAGATGATATCGATTTTAGCTCAGATAATAATTCATTGATAACTATAGCTAAAGATGGCAAAGCTATTTTATGGAATGTTGCCAGTGGTTCATTAAGAAAAGAACTCACATGGAGTACTCCAAATAATACAAAATATATGTACAAAAGATGTCGATTTAGAATATCAGAGGAAAATAAATTATTGAATCAGCTATTTCTTCTTTCTAATGCAACTATGGGAAAAGATCCAAGTTTTCTTCAGTTATGGGATACAGAATCTGGAAATATAATTAAATTTATTACTTACAAGGAAACTTTATCTGCTTTAACAGTCTCTGATGATGGAAAATTTGTAGCTGTTGGAACAATGTTTTCTGGTAGTGTAGACATATACGTAGCTTTCAGCTTAAGAAGAGTACTACATGTATCTGGAGCACACAATATGTTTGTAACTGGTTTAGAGTTCTTACCAACAAAATTAGATGGACCACCCATCACTAGTAATTCAGAAACTGCAGTAATTAGCATTTCTATAGATAACAGAATTTGTATACATAGTATACCATTTAGACGTAAGTAGCAAAATAGTTATTAACTTTGTAATTTCAATTTAAATAAGAAGAATTCATAATCTTACGTAAACTGTTATCTTACGTATGCATTTCAGATACAATACCATTTTGGCTTGGCATGCTGTTGATAATTCTGAGTATTTGTGCAGCATTTATATTTTGTAGCTATCTTGGTATTTGACTGACAGAATTTATTGTCAAAATATTACATCCATTTGTTTATTTCAAAAAAATTTACAAATATTTTAATTATTACAATCTAACGCCAATTATTTTTCACTTCAGAGTTTAAATTTTATGAACATATATGTAATATCTGATAAATTGCAGGATTGATCAAAAATATATAAAGTATCTAAAAATTATATATAATATATAAGAAAAACCAGGTAGAATTATTCACTAATCGTTATATAAATTGTATTAATTTTGTTTATAATATATATAGTAACTTATACAAACACATTTATATGAACATTCGAATAATCCCGGAGTTTATCAAATATTCCATGGTTTAATAAGAGAAAGCGCACGAATATTGTAAATATAGACCTGAAATTGATCAGAAGTCTTTATGTTCTTTGGATATATGAAGATTGTTCAATAGCATATGATATTGAATTTTAATATATATAAATGCTTTACTATTTATTATATATAGGTAATAGTTTCCCAATTTTAATTAAATAATTTAATTACAATATTTTTATCACAATAGATGCTCCTACACAAAAATATTTTTAATCAAGCTAACACAAGATTACACACTTTCATGCTATTAATTATATTACATTTATTTCATTAAATAATAATCGATTAGATAAATACGTTTATAATCCATAATATATATTTAATGCCGGGTGTACTGTACTTATAAAAAACATAATTTCTCTAATTAATTCTAGAACTTGATCTGCAATGAAAAATGCATTTATAATAACATATATAAATGTATAACGTCTTTTGTTAAATGATATGTTCAAATGTAGTTGTTCAAAATAAAGACTAAAGGGAATTTTACAATCATTAAACCATAAGCACTAACAGGTTCTATCTATATACTATTTTTATAAAAAAGAGAATTAACATTAAAATTTAATTATTAATTATAAACACATTATTTGTAACCAACGAGCCATTTTTCGAAATATCACTTAACAAAATATTATTTGTATAACTTTTTAACAAAAAAATACATTGTAATATTTTAAATATTCTGTAATATGTCTAGAAATATATAATATTGTAAAAGTGCATAAGAAATACTTAGAAATTATAAGGAAAATATTCTAAAGATTTATTGTATTTATTTATGTAGTCTATATATATATATATATATATATATATATATATATATATACACACACACACAAAATGTATGTAAGTTGCAATAGCTCACCATTTTGCAGTAAAAATTAAGACTGTTTATTATACCTAATTTTATAATAGTTTACACTAATAACAAACCCAGACGTAAAGATTAAACGAGAATACGACTTTTCAAATTTTTTATTTTCTTTAAAAAAATATTGTAAGAAAAAATAAAATTTTTTCGAGAATAGTTTATACATAAAAATAAAGTTTTGTCAAAAATTCGATAAAGTCGTTTTCACGTTTAAACCATCATTTTTAAAATAAGATCTTGTTTATCAAAATCAGTCAAGAATTATGCCTTAATTCATTGTTGGCATAAATGATATTTTTATTTTTCATGAAATATAAATTTTGCAAAGTGGCGCCCCTTGAAATTTGTAATAAAAAAGAGAAGCTTATACCTCACTACTGATTTTCATATCATGCTTTAATAGTGTTTTACAATACCATTCTTTCGATTATTTAACATTCATTGAAGATATTTACAGTCCTATAGTAAACTCTACTAGTTATTAATAATATATAACAATAAATTATAATAATCAGGTCTGTATATTTTTTTAAACTTTAGATAACTCGTAAAATACGATGAATATAAAGTAATTTTAATTTAATATTTCGGTATACTTAAATTTCAAACTTAAAATTGCCAAAAAGTTATTAACAAAAATGAACTTTTGACCGAACTATAACATTTGATTAGTATTCTTTTGTATTCCGATGAGTAAACATCAAATTAGTGCTTTCTATCCAACTAAACTGAAACAATATATTTAACAATATATTATAATTTATATTTATTAAAAAATATATTATAATTTATAATTATTTTATAATTATTTAAACAATCTCTAAAGTAAATGAAATATAACTGAGTTATACTTAAATAATAATACATACAATTACGGAGTAATCATTTGCTCATTGCAAATGAAAATAACGATAGCGATAAGAAACACATCTATAGTTTTTTTATGACTTAGGATAGGTTTATACGTCGACATAATAGGTGCTGTATTCTCTTGCTTATATTCATGCTCATAATTCATATTTTTCTATATCTGTCACTGAAGTCACACATGCTTTGAACGAAAGATAATGAATGAATTAAGTATGAGAATAAAAATATAAAATACTAGAGCGGTTTATTAAAAAAAAAACGCTACTAGTATCACATAGACCATCTTATAATCAAGTCATGGCGCCATCTAGTAATAGAAATCAAAATCACGATGTTCATTGCAATGTGCTTATAAAGTTATTTAGTAATAAAAATCAACATTATTAAACTTAGCTACAATTCAAAGACGCTATCTAACGGTCTTGTTTACATAATAGAAGAGTTATCCCTTTTGTTTCTAATGTTTTCCTGTTAATAAAACTCATTTTTCGCCAAAACAGCTGACCCTGGTAGACACGCGTAAGTATATGGAAATATTGGTTAAAAGATAATTTTATGAACACTGCATTTATGTTATTTGAGATTTTTTTATTAACTTTTTAATATTTTATCATTTAAGATTTTTAAAATTATATATTCTTTCTGAAAGATTAATTTTACAATATTTTTTTAATAATTTATTTCTATTTATCATTTCATCAATGTAAATCCATTAAAAATAAAGTATTAAAAAGAAATTGTTTAAAAATACATAGTGTTTAAACAAGTGCATTATGTATGCATTTTTACAACTTGAATTAATTTAAATATTAGTTCTATGCATTTATGAATTATAACATACAATTCTACAAGCAGTACATTTATAGTATAAAAAAGTTACTACGTTTTTCCGTTGCTTCTATCAGTAAAATAGTGACGGTTGAAATTGACTGACTTTGACATTTTTTCTTATCAAAATTGCAGATTAAAATAAAACAACAGAATATTCTGTATTCATGTTGCATTAATATTGATGTAATATTTAAATAAATCTGTCTTTTTCTCTTTTTTAAATGCTTCATATATTGATTATTTTGATGGATACGTAAAATCTGTTAGTGTATATACAAAATTTCTTTTACAACTACGTAAAGTGAATAAATGTAAAAATGTCAAGTAAAATGAAAAATGGAGTAGGTATCAATAGAGATTGTAACCAATGTAAATTTCACGTCTGCTTTTATTTTCAACTACAATATTATTTCATAAAAGATTTTTCGTATTGCATTGTGATGATGTACAATAAATTCAATATACAAAATATCAATATACAAAATTGTATATTTGTATAATAGCAATATTATTTTCAACTTCAAAATGTAGAAGCAATACATAATTCGTATAAAATTAGAATTAATATTTAATTGTTAGCTGCCAGAAATATTTATCATTTAAATTGTACATAAATTGTAATTAAATTATAATTTATGTACAAATGTGTATGTATGCGCGCGCGTGTGTTAGCGCGCGTATGTGTATAAAGCTTATCGGTAATGAATAGATTTGTTATTTAAAAAAAAAGGGGGGAAAAAAAAGAAAACGGTTATATGTATTATATATAATGAAATAAATATGATTGTTTGTCAAATGTATAAAAGTATTATTGTCTATTAGGCGTAACGAGAATAAATCTCTATTCTTTATTAAATTGTTGTTAAATCGTTAAATAAAATAATTCTTTAATTCACATTTTACATTTTAAGACAACGCAATGTCTGAGGTGGTACTCTAGATGCATATTGGAAAGAGTTTTCCATAACACGATTGACATCATTGTGAATGTTCGCATTGTCACGATCTACTTCCAACTGATCCTGTTCGGCATTTTCAAGGTCAATAATGAATTCTCTGTTTCCCATTAGGGTAGTTAAACACATACTTTGCTCCTTTATAATCGATCGTACAAACAATTCCAACGTAAAAAGATGCTCGTCTTGTGCCTCGGGTATATAATTATGCATAAAATCTGCTAATCTGTAATGAAATGTAAAAATAATTAAAAAAAAAATTACTTTGCTAATGACATATTTGCATCGCGATTTAAATTGAAAAAGTAAATTTTAAATAATTGTTTTATTTATTATTTATATAAACAAATTTATTTGAACAAATAAATGTATTATTTAAACATACTAGCAATTACTTTTTAATATAAGCTAGTATGATTTTTTTTAATAATTAGGAGAATAGTGGTGTGTGTGTGTGCGCGCGCGCGCGCGTGTGTAGATTATTTCAGATTTTTTCTACCAAACTGTGCCAATATATTTTACGAGTAGATATAAGAAATAAATGTTATATAAATACTTTATTAAAAAGTTATAACAAAAATTAAATAAAATGATAACTATGTATTCTTATTATTCATACGTAGTATACTTGTCGTGTGTACAGTAGCATTAAAAGATATAATAAAAGAGATTACATTTTTGTGAATGGCACGCTTTATCCAATTCATAAAGATAATAATTTCTCATTAAGGATATTATTAAGGTCATAAAAAAATCTACACAGATTTAAATCTTTCAACGGCAATTCAAATGCAACGTAAATGGTGGACATTTCGAAATACCATAATACAATGGAATAATAATAGTAAGGAAAATACAATAGATCGTCGTTTTACAATATCATATTGATAATAAAAATATAATTTTTGTTACAACTTTTTCATAAAGCATTTGTAGTTTCTATTTATATACACATTTTTTTCTTATTTCTGAAACATATTAGCAGTTTGGCGGGAAAAAAAATTGTAACACCCTGTATATATGTGTATAAATACTTTTTAATGTAATTGCTAAAACAATTATTTTGTAATTATTATAAACAAAATATATTTTTATCTATAAACTTCGATAAAAATTTTTTTACCGCAAGAGATATTCAACGTTGTGTCCACTTGATCCCGAACATTCTGTAATCTGTTTCGCTATGTTACGTAGCGATGCTTCCCCAAGCCAATGTTGATTCTCTTTAGTGGCTATATAAATGATTACCGGAAAGCTTCTGTTACCATCACGAGTGTGAAACGTCGAAATAATTGTGAGATATCCACCCAAGGAACATTCCCTTTTTTGTAAATAAGGTAAAGCCGTGTTATTTGTTACTTGAAAAACTCGACCGTAAACGATACCCTGTTAATTAATAAATAAAATATATAATTATGATAGAGAAATTTTATACGATAATCATTGCTTCAAGTTAAAATTAAATATATTTACAATATAATATTATTTTATATAAATAAATATGTTTTATTAAAATTGTAAAAGTCAAATTTTTTTGTTGAACATCTGTCAAAACTATATGTACAATTAAAAAGAAATAAAAACAAACTATTGTAAATATTTAAAAAAAGAAAAATAAGAAAAAAAAAACAAATAAAATTTCATTTACCTCTTTCTGTTCTACCAAAGTAGCAACACGACCGGGCTGAAAAAATAAATACGTCTTATTTACACAATTTGTTAAACAAATGTTTTTGTTTATTTTTATAAATTTTAACTATCATTCGTGGTGCCATATGGGTTTATCTATCAACTATCTAAATAAAATATGTATGTACATACATACATGCAAAAACGTTAAAGATAGGCAGTATTTTATATCGTTTTACTGTGAACATACACGGGTAGGTTCACACACGTATGTATGATATTCTGTGGAAATGTAAAACGTAACACATATATAGATATCAGTTTATACCGGTTTCTAACTGGTTAAACTTAGTATAAACGAGAGGTAATTTTATAATATTTATCAAAAGACAACTTTCTCCTTATTTGATATGAAAATTTGTGCAAAAAATTTTAATATGCACATTATTGATTTATTTAAGTTTATTACTCCCTTATCAAAACTATTTGCATTATTATATTTGTAATATAATATTAAATATCTAATGGAAATGTGAAAATGATATTGTTAAACAAATACAAATGATATTTTAATTACCTCGATATTGGTGTCGTGATTTTTATTTCTAATATAATAAATTTTTTTTATAGTTTATAAATAATTTTAATAAATTAATTTATGATAAATTTTTTTTATAATTTATGAAAATATATACAATTTCTTATCTTTGTTTAATAATAAAGAAAGAAAAAAAATCTTTTCATTAATTATTAATGTACCTTTGGACTTTCAATCAATCTTATATAGATTAATTTTATCATTCGAAAGGCCGCGTGATATAGCATGGAATAATGTCAGATTATGAACAAAATTCTCTCAAATTTTACGAGAATTATTGTTATCATGTAAAACTGAAACGTTTTATCAGAATTATATATTAAAAAAAAATATATGTAACAGTCGAATCATAGGAGATATTCATGAAAATTATTGTTATCATGTAAAACTGAAATGTTTTGTTATATATGAAATGTTTATATATATATATAAAAGTCGTATCACAGGCAATATTCTAATTAATCTCATACACTTTAAAAAGTCTCGATAAGAAATTATATAAAAATACATCGAAGAAACAAAGGAAATAAATTTGATAAAAGAATTCCGATGCGATAGAATTTTAATTATTATTTTTTATACAATTCGATCATGTACACAAAGGCAAAGCATTTGAACAAATAATCGTTATTATTATCTTTTGAAAAAGAAACGTTAGTATTAATTTACAAGAAAAAAAAAAAAAATTAGATGCCGAGTAACACGTTAAGATCGATTCATACATTTCAGTTCGGTTTCAACTCGATCTTCGTAATTTATATTAGAAGAATTGTGTATAGTCGGATCGGTGATTGAACTGACAATGAGACTGAACGTAAATGTGTGAACGTATACATTTAATTTATATATAATGATGTTAGAATCACTTTGATCGAAATGAATTATTATGTATGAATCGACCTTTATACAAATTCTCAGAAGAGAACATTATATTCGCAAAATATTCACGAGCGTGATCATTGACGTCATAAGATGATAAAAGTATTTACGTTGTAGAAATAGTTACCAAACTTACCTTCTCCGTTGTACCACGATGAGTTGTGTTTCCTTGCCAAAATCGTCTGGCAAATCCTTTTACAAAACCAGTTGTACTCTTAGTATACTCGAAACCGGGATTCCAGCAGAGAGACCCGTAACCAAAAATCCAAAGACCATTGTTGTTATCCATCGTTATTAATAATTATTTATCGTAATATCAGTATAGATTTAGACAAACGTTCAGTCATCTTCCGATAACTATCAAGATTTTAATTCAATAATTTTCCCCTTCTTTGTCGGCAGAAATACTTATCATCATCAAATCGAAAACTTTGTTTTATTCAATATTAACGATCTTTTTGGATTTGCGTTTATTCTATTGTTCATTTTAATTATTATACGTGAATAAAAACGGCGAATAAACTATATATATAAACTTTGGCCATTCCATCGCTGTTGCAAATGGATAAAGGTTTATTAAAAAATAATAAAATAAATAATTGTCTTTCTTTTTACTCATTAAAATGTCTCTTTTATTTTGCGAGAACTTTCCCATAACTTCAACTTAATGATAAAACGTAAATAACAATTCGTTGATCTATTTCGACTGATGAACTTTGAATCTTTTCTTCTGCTACTTCTAATTCTATTTCTTCTTTTTTTCCTTTACACGATAATTTTGAATTTCGCGAATAATGAATATCGTAAGAGGCGCTCCCTACGCTCGTTTCCATCGATCCAATGTCGATCACTTGTACCGGTAATCGAAAACTTTCCAAGTCCACACGTGCCACGTGCTTTTAACTCTCTTATCTTCGATATGAATTGTCGACCTTCAATCTCTTCTTCTTCTTCTTCTTTGCACTGTATGTATTTTTATCAACGAGCTCTTATCGAAATATAAATTATGTTATTTCTTTGTCTCCCTTTTTTTCTATCTTTCTCATCACTAAACTGTTTTATATATTGCTTGCTGATCCGGCTTTGCAACCTCCAATTGCTATTTAGAAGACATTTATTGTAAAAAGTACTTTTTTTTTTTTTTTTAAATGTACTCCGATGCTCTGTTAAAGAAGATACCTACCTTATCTTTAAAGATCCTTGACCGATTACGAAATACAAAAGTTCAAACAAACAATCAAATACAAAGCACACTCAAGGCTCTTTCATTCGTATTTTGAAAGGTTATATATTGTACATTTATATAATAAAATATTAACAAAAGTTCACTCTATGTAAACGCAGCACGGAGGACGAGCCAAGACTGTCGACTAGTTTGAGCATTGAATGCTTCTGCGCTTCTTCAGTAAGAGGGAGAAAAACAGAAAGAGAAGCGGAATTCGCAAAAAAGAGAGGGTGGATAGAAAATCAGAGTAAGAGAGGAAAGCCGGAAGGATGATGAAACATTTCGAACAATTGACGCATTTTAGTCGTTAGTCATTCATTGATAATCTCCGAGCAATAAAATCAAATTATAGGGGGAATAGTTATTAGGTTATAAAAATAAAGTGATCAATTGAAATCTTCTTTTTAAGATTATATGAGATTTCATTTTTTATGTACATATAATTACTTCTTGTGATTTTGATAATGGTCTTTATTTTTTATACATTTCGAAGACAAATTAAGTATGTTGAATTAAAAAAATTAAAACATTTATTCAACTTAAAAAACGTTTAAATTTCCATTGATTTTCTACTAAATGTGATCCAACTTATCGACGAACAAAAGTTTATTTGTTTTGTAATGATAAATAAATTCTCGGTTTGTCGCCAGATAGCTCTGATAACACTATCGAAATTTTTTTTATGGCATATATCAGATAGCAACTTCAAGCAACTTGGGATATCAACTAAATGTAAACGCGACTTTACACATACACAAATTATATATACATACTATTATATAGCATATAAATAGTGAGTTTTAATCTCGATATATAAAATCAAGCATGATAAGTTGACGTATTTAAATGTCAACGATTGTTTGTTATATCACGTTAAATCTATTTGCAGTGTTTAGTAATTCTGTCATTTGTGTTTCTTATTACAAATACAGATTCCACTAACTTCTAAAAAAATCTTTCTTCTAAAAAATTATTATTACATTGATAAGTACTTTTTTAAAACACGATGAAACGAGACACAGTTTCACCATCTCCTGATGCAATAAGTCAAATAGAAGAAGAGGATTTTATATACAATGAAGATGTAATCGAAGTAATAGATTCTGATACACTCAATGATGAAGAAGCAATGGAGAAAGATCCAGAAAAAGGAGATGCATCTTTCGTATTTATTGGACACAAATCTGGTTGGTAGATGTTATGGTTTTGTAACTCTATGAACTTGTAGTATAAGAGATTATAAAAGATTTAAATAAATTTATTCTAACATCAGGTTCTGTCTTTTGCGGTTCTTTAAGTAAAGCTGGAAAGTTTGCTGTAACTGGAGGAGAAGAAGATAAAGCTTATGTTTGGGATACAACATCTGGAGAAATAATCCTAAATTGCACCGGTCATAAAGATAGTGTTATATTTGCTGAATTTAATTTTGATGAAACTTATTTGGCAACTGGTGATATGAGTGGTGTAATACAATTATGGAGATTAAGTGATAAATGTTCTGTCTGGAATTATAATATGGGAGATACTACTGTAAATATTCTTTTACATTAATGTTTTCATGTAATAAGTTTATATTAATATATAAGGACTTGCATTATCTTTTTTACAGTGGATGAAATGGCACATGGCAGCTAATGTTTTAATCGCAGGGTCTGTAGATGGTGAAGTTTTTATGTGGAAACTACCTGATGGGGATTGCAAAGTTTTACAAGGTTATGGATACAGAGCAGAAGCAGGAGTAATCTTACCTGATGGTAACGAATGTTTAAAACTTTTTATCTACAAATATATATATATATATATATATATATATATATATATATATATATATATATATATTTACACATGTATGTGTCAACAGGTAAACGGCTTACAGTTGGATATGAAGATGGTACAATCCGTGTATTTGACTTAAAAACAAATACCGTGTTATCATGTATCCCTTCAAATATAGGTCATACTGCAACCATAACAGCACTTGATTGTTATTTAGATAATAATTTGATATTATCTGCAGCAGTAGATGGAAAAACTATTCTTAGTATGTCACATACAGGAAAGGTAATTGAAAGAAACAATTATTTAATATAATTATATTATATGATTAATAAATTTACTGTTAAGAAGATAAATGTCTTTATAAATTTCTTTAGATAATATCCATATTACAAGATCTTAATAGTGAACAAGAAACTGACATGAAAGATTCTGATAGTAATTGGATAGAAACAGTGGCTTTCTGTAAAGATCCAGCATTTCAAGTAGCTGCAACGGGTAGTTTAAATGGAGAAATTTTTATTTGGGATATTTCAAAACAGGTATGTTGTATACTTCATTTAAAAATAAAGACCTTTTTGGTTTTATGTAAGAAACCTATTATGTCTTTAAAAAATGTATAGGTACTTCGACATAAAATAGAACAAGAAAGTGGTATAAGTAAAGTTCTATGGAGAGGTACTACATCACTGCTTTTTTCTGGTGGACTTGATGGTACTCTCAGATGTTTTGATGCAAGAAGTGGACAATGTTTACAACTACTTACAGGACATTCTGAGGATATTCTTGACTTATACATAGCTGAGTAAGTATTAATAATAATGTTTAATAAAAAAATAAAACGATTTAATCTATACACATTTTCAGAGAAGGACAAATTGTACTAACAACATCTGATGATTCTACTGCAAGAATATTTAATATTGCAAATTTGTTTTAATGTAATATGATATTTAGGTATTTAAAAAATTTGTTATGTTCTTAAATATAAATACACACACACATACACATATATATATTAAGAAAATGGTCATCTTTTTTATTCCCTTTCCAATAAAAATGTAACTTTTAAGGATAATCTTTATACTTCACACTGTTTTTATACCACTCAGTATCAATTACGTATTTGTTATTTTTCCATTGAAAATGAGTTGGACCTTGTTCTTCACCATTTTCAAAACAGAAAAAAACACTCAGTTCAATAGCCATCTTAGATCTAACCAGACCAATGCCTCCTACTTTTTCAGGTGCAGGATGATATACTCTACCTGAATTACAATCCATAAATAATTTTTCTGGTTCAAATGGTACCTATAAATATCAATCTTATAACCTACGTTATGCTCAGATGTGAATGTATACATATCTGATTTGTGTCGTTTACCATCAAAAACTCCTCAGCGTGCGAATAGCCAAACCAATTCTCCTTTTTATCAATTTCTACATTTTCTTTTTGAATAATTTTCGTGAAAACTATAGGAAGATCGTCGCATTTTACAAAGTTCCTTTCAGGACCACAAAGAGAGACATAAGGAAATTCTTGTGTATGTCGTCCAATATTATTTATTTTGAGTCTTTTAAAGAAGAAAGCCAAAAACTTTTTGTCTGAAATGATATTTTATGTTTGCCATCTGTAAATAGAACTACATTTGACTTATCAAGAAAATTTTTAATTTATTTACATAGGTGTAACATGCAAAAATATACCTTTAAAACAGGATGTAAAATTTTTTATACGAACATCATCTAAGAACAGCTGTAAGTAATAAGATAACGATTTAATAATAATAGATTTGATAAAATTAGAAAAAATAATGCATCATACCATGCCTTGATGATCAATATAATAAAAGTATTCTCGTATATGTGGTTCTGGTGATTGGCCTTGTATATAAGTCATATAACTTCGTTCATATATCTTATAAGAAGAAAATTTTCGCGCATTCATAACTATTCTATTAAAGTATATATTCGACAAAGTAAACATGTCCCTGATTATTATTATTTATTTCAATTCCGTCTTGATTCTGTTAATTCGTCTGTAATCAAGATATAATTATTTAAATTAATAATTTTTTATGATCATAACGTAAACACTAATACGCAGCGCAAGCAATCCACGCAAAGTAATTAGAACCTCATTATTTATTAATTCTAATATCGTGGTGTATGTGCATTTTGCGCAATCTTTCGAGTATCGCATGGTACACATATACATGCACATTTCCATTTTACATGTATGTTCTAATTATTATATATAGTATCAGTCTGCTGTTGGTTTTTCAACAATCGATATCGTATCTTCATATCGATTGCCGTAAAACAAGTACAATTATATTATAATAACGGCAATTATATGTAATTTATCGTGTTATTACGATTTCAAGATTTTCTATTTCATCATTTATAATTATTTTGTTTTCGAATGAAGAAACCGCGCTTGTTTAAGTCCTTACTTTGTTTAAGCAAAAGTGTCATTCGACGGTGTTTAGCATAATCGATTGCAGCGTAAGTTCGATTCTGAAGTAATTCGATATTTTTCAACGTCACTTCACATCGCTACTCACGGACACAGTCAGAGATTCAAGAAATGAGATACGACGAATAGGTGAAATCAAGTTTCCAAAAAGAGTTAAAATTGATGGGAATAGTAATATTAGAGCCGGCCTAAAGTAGGAGATGTCATCAAGTTGACGAATGTTTTACTCGGAGATAAAGATATAACAAGTAAAAATGTTACATTTAAATTCAAGTAAAAAGATATCGTACTTCTACGATCTAAAATCTCAGACTGTTGTTCCTCCCAAATAAGTCGTGTACAACGCAATCTTGTCGGTCCCGGAATATGGCTTCGTCCACGAAGAGATCTTGGAAACTCCGTAAGCATTCTTTACAATGATTGTTTTTATTTGTGTTGTCTTCTTTTTTTAAATAGAAATGATACAGAATGAGGATCTTAGATATTTCAAATCGTCGATTAAATTTGAAGTAAACAATAATGTTTATTAAAGGATAGTAAGTCTACACCTACACGTCTATATTCAGTGTTCTCTAATTATAGTCATAGCTTTGTGTTATTCTATGAACATGCCATACAATGTTATAAATTAACAATGTTCTTGTAACAGTGTTCTTTTTAAAATGATAAATATCTTTTTTCTTACAGAGGATTTTGTTGCCCATTCGTCAAATGTCAATTGTTTGGCATTGGGACATAAATCTGGTCGTGTTTTAGTTACTGGTGGCGATGACAAAAAAGTCAATTTATGGGCAGTTGGGAAACCAAATTGTATTATGGTATTTTAAAAAAATATTATTTATTTTTTATATATTTATAATAGCTATTTTATTTGTTTTATATTATAAAGTAATCATATATTTCTTTTGTATAGAGCCTAAGTGGCCATACTACCTCAATAGAATGTGTAAGATTTGGCCAAACTGAAGATTTAGTATGTGCTGGTTCGCAGACAGGGGCATTAAAAATTTGGGACCTGGAACATGCTAAATTAGCCCGTACTTTAACAGGACATAAAGCAGGAATAAAATGTATGGACTTTCATCCTTATGGGGAACTATTAGCATCTGGAAGCTTAGATACTGCAATAAAATTGTGGGATATAAGAAGAAAAGGTTGCATTTTTACTTATAAAGGACATAATCTAGCAGTAAATAGTTTAAAATTTAGTCCTGATGGACAATGGATTGCTAGTGCAGGAGAGGAAGGCATGGTGAAGGTGAATTTTAATAATCTTTTTTAATGAAAATATAATTTTATACACATTATATCACAAAATAATTTTTAGTAGTTATGGGATTTAAGAGCAGGAAGACAACTTAGAGAATTTTCAGAACATAGGGGACCAGCATTAACTGTAGAATTTCATCCACATGAATTTTTATTAGCCAGTGGAAGTGCAGACAGAACAGTTCATTTTTGGGATTTGGAATCATTTCAGCTTGTATCTTCCACAGAGCAAAATCATTCTTCAGGAATAAGGTGAGTAAGATAAATTTGAATTATAAGTAATTAATTTAAGCTATAAATATATTTTATATATTTCTTATAAACATTTTCTCTAGATGCCTATACTTCAGTCAAGGAGGAGAATGTCTTTTTGCTGGTAGTCATGATGTTTTAAAGGTCTATGGATGGGAGCCAGGTAGAACTTTAGATACAGTTCCAACCGGCTGGGGCAAAGTGCTGGATATAGCTGTTGCTCAAAATCAATTGGTAACAAAACATTCATAAATTACATTATTCTTACAGTGTGATAAGTGTATACCAATAGAATAATTGCTTATTTTAGATCGGTGCAAGTTGCCATACTACAAATATTATCCTTTATGTCTGTGATTTAAAAAAAATTGCACCATTAGGAGGAGTATCATTGTCTCCATTTAATCATGGAAATTCATTGAGGAAAAGTTTTTCTAGAGAACGGCCACCAGAATTGAAAAAACATACGTAAGTATAATTTAATGGTATCTGCATTATATATAGTTTTGATAAAAGGTTTAAACGTAAATAACATGAACTTATAGGTTAGATGTACGAACTATAGAGGAGGCGGACAAGTCAGGCACAGATCCAGAGGATGAGGCGACATATGCAGATATACCTAATGTTTCTGAATATCGAGACATCTTTCAGCCAAATAGAGCTCGTAATGATTATTTTTTTACATATTTTTCTAGTCCATTATACGATTTTACCTAGTAGATTCTACTATTAGTTTATCTTTAATCACTTATAGCATACTTATCAGCCGCATTTTTCATATATATATATATATATATATATATATATATATATATATATATATATATATAACTTAGATAATATGGAATGTCGTTTGTGAATGGGCATGCTCTGATGATATGTTTCAGTGTCTCGCACACCTCCACCAGAACCAGAGGCTTTCCAAGAGCCTCAAGATGTAGGTGAGTCTGTAAAAGCTTCCTACATGTCTCTGTTATTTTAACTCATATTTGATCTACATTTTCCTAATTTTGTATTACAAATATTACACGAATATTATATAAAAAAAAATAAAAATGATTATAATATTGATTGGAAAATGTCTATTTCAGATCCTTCGCAGCCACAGGTACTACAAAATCTATGTACATCTATATCAAATATAAGTACAGTAGAATCAAATGAAATGTCATCTATACCATCATCATTATCTCCATCTCCAACTGTTACAACATTATCACTAACAAAACCCGTGCCAGTTCGTGTTCAACCAATAAGATCATCACCACCAACACAAAGGAATGTAATTACTACAACGAGTCAAATTCGAGCAAATTTACAAGCAAATAATATGCTAAACAGATCTTCAAAAAATTTAGCTTCTATACCACCGCTTAAACAAAACATTACTCCTTTTCCTGGAAAAAGAGCTGTGCAAGCTAATGAAACAATACCATCACAGCCTTTGGGGCCACAAAGGTCAAACTCGACATTAACACCAAGAGTGGCACCAATGGCGGCTGTCATTCCTGTTATGGATGATGGAAAGCTAAAAAATAGAGTACCCAGTCCAGATTCTCCTAAGCATTACTTGAAGCGCCAAAACAGTTGTAGAGAGAGTGAGCAAGGCTATGAAAGTGATTATCCTGTACAGTAAGTACACATCTCTGTATGTGAAACAAAGATGTGCAAGGTCTGTTAACGAAGGTAATTGAGCCTTATTCTGACTCTTCCTTTTGTTTCTCCTTATTGTTAGCCAATTCTTGTTTCTATTATCAATACTTTACTATCAACACTATCAACACTTTTTATTGTTGTTACTGTATTACATTATTATGCACGATATTATTATGTTTCGTTTACATATGAAAAATTTGCATCTGAATTATAACATTTGAAAACGTTGAAGTAAGTACACTTGAGTGGAAACAATTGAATAATGATAGTGGGAGAATCATTTTTACTCCGACGTTTGCACGTCTTTGATGTAAAACGAATCGTTTTAGTAATCGTAGCTTGCATATTTATATTTTATATAATATTATATTTTGCAGAATTAATAATATAAGACATAGTCCCTCCGATCCTGCATTAAATAGACCAAACACGGCGCAATCAAGGTCAACGTCGTTAAATAGAAATTTCGCTAATTCTGCTTCACTGTCCGCACGAAATACAGCGACTACAGGAACGTCAACATCGAAGAAGAACAATAAACTACAAGTACTTCCAACGCCTAAAGTGGATACAGTTACTCAGTTGAGATCACCGATTGATGATATTGAAAAGGAAGAATTTGTTCCAATGAGTGCTGATAAGCCTTTTGGTTTAGACGTAGAAACTTTTTTACCAGTAAGTTTTATATCTTTTATTTTTCATCGCTTATTGATCTAATTATAACGAATGTTTCTTATTTAATGTATTAATGTTTTGCAGAAAAGTAGTTATGCAGGATCTACTGGATTAGCGTATTCACAAATGGGAGTACTTGCGGAGATGTCAGAAGCAGAAGTATTAAATAGTATGATGCGCGGACACGAACCAATGATGGCAGTACTCACGAGTAGACATCGTTCTTTACAAATTGTTTATTCGCTTTGGCATAATAAAGATCTTAAGGTATTTTTTATTGTCATATGTTCGAAATGGTAATAGAAAACATGATATACAATAAAATGTAAAACTCCTTAAAATTTTAGTCGGCCATAGATTCCGCGGTGGCAATGAATGATCTTGCGATTATTGTTGATCTCCTGGGTATATTAACGTTGAAACCGTAAGTAATATTATTTATATAAAGAACGTTCAAGCAGAAATTATTATTCCTATTAATCTTTCTTCACGCATATGATCTTTTATTTACAGAACTATCTGGAATTTGGATCTGTGTAATTTACTTCTTGGTCCTATTGCTGAACTTGTTCAAAGTAAATATGAGATGTGAGTATTATTAGAAATTAGTTTACTTTTTAAAATAATTTTTGGAATTAAATATTTTACATTATCATATATCATAAAAAGAACTTTGATTTTTTTTACGAAATCAAAAAACTCTGTGTTCAAATTTTCTTATAAATAAATCCATTCACTTAAACCTAAAACTAAATAATACATATATGTCATAAGGACCTATACTTTAGCATTATGTTAGAATCAATAGAACTTACGTATACTATTATTGCTTTCTATGGGAATGGCTAATTTAGTGAGACAGGGACATCGGATCGAAGCGTGCAGTAAGAAAGGAGGGTATGCCAAATTAGCCAAGACAATGAAAGATACTGACAGATGCAAATTTGAATTTCAATCCTGGTGTTGCGAATCGCATTGTTCGTTCAATTGAAATTTGAAGTGCTAAACGTGCGTGCATATGTTAATAGATTTTCGTTTGTCAATCAACGTGCTTTTTCCCTCGATAAATTACAATAACTATCACGTATCTCTTTGAGTATTCAATCTTTTTTTTAAGCCCTAAAAAAGCGTTTCTTTTTGAGATGAAATAAAGTAAGACGTAAAAATCATCTATCTACTTACATTCTAAAATCTCATTTCTATTTCAATTACTGAATTTTAATTTAATATGGTCAACATTAAACGAGAGAGAAAGGCAGGGAGAGAGAGAGAGAAAGAGAGAATATTTAAAAGACTAAAAATGTATATATACATATTTTGATAATATTAGACGACACAATTTGTATGTAAATACTTGTTAATTTTCATGATTCATTCGATACGATATTCGGTTTTGCTTTTGGTAGAGAAAAAAAATGCGAGAAAAAAAATAATACGATGAAAATCTAAACCTTTTTGGGTACACGTGTCATAGGGGTGAACTTCTCCTCCTCCATTTTCCAATTTCTTATTCAATCTCCCTTTGCTTTTTTCGCTTACTATCTACATTCTATCTTCCTAAGAAAAAGAAAAGTGTATGTGTGTGTGTAAAAGAAAAAGATTCTAATGTACTAATAACAAACCGATCGTAAATGAATAATTGAGAAAGAAAAGAATAAAATAAAGATAAAATGAAATTGAATGATGTCATAAACGAAATATACCAAAATTAGTTTTGTTGAAAAATTCGATGAATAGCATTTGATTTCTTGAAGTCCGTGAAGTTAAGCGTTAGAAATAATCGTTTCGTTGCGTCCTGCATTTATGGGCTCGCTTATGATTCGTTGCGCCGATTCAAACGGGAGTTCTCTCGAACCCTTTATCGTCGGCTAACAGGAAGCACGTCGAATTGCTTGGACGAGTCTTTGGTAGCTTTCGTTATTTATTGGGATCGTTATGGTCCAATAACTCATTTTGTAACACCTTAGTAGCCGTAACGCAACTTTCTCGCTCTTGCGTTCTCTCGCTCCCACATCTTCGAATTTTTTTTTTTAAACCGTGTCATTTTTGATCATGCTTCGTTAACTGACTATAAAAGAGATAAATCTTATAACGATTGAATTAAAAGAAGCATTTTCTTTCAGATACATAACCGTAGGTTTATCGGCATTGAGACTTATTTTACGTAATTTTGCTTCGGTGATAAAGTCAAATGTAGAAGCACCTCTTCATACGATAGGCGTCGATGTTTCTCGAGAAGAACGGTTAGTAACATATTTTTTTTCTATCAAGATATACTAAAAAAGTCTTTTTTTAATATATATGAATGTATTAACACATTATATTTTGTTTTTACAGATATCAAAAGTGCCTCTCTTGTTACGAGAAATTGTCTACGATACGTAGCATTCTTTTGAAAAAACAATCAGCTCCGGGTAAACTAGGAGCTTCCTTCCGAGAATTAAGTGTCCTCATCAGAAGTCTCGAGTGACGAAAACGACAGCGTCTAAGACGTACATGAACTCTATTGAATAACATCATCATCGATCACTTTTCGCGATGGCGAAGGGCCAAGGAGGTAGACAATCATGTTCTTGAAGTGCCTGCTTCTTGTAATTACATCTTGCTGAAGCTAAAATACGGAGCACTTGGATTTTGTATCTTTGCCTTTGGTCCTTGTTTTCTTCCGGTGTCGTGATGAATACAGTATCGAGAATCATGGGAGATATCTGTTAACAAAATTGACTGAATTATATTGATCGTGTAATTAACGATCAAGATCATACGTAAGAGTATTGTAAACAATTAACACGAAACAAAGTGACAAAAAAATCGAATAATGCTGCTTCTATTTTGCGTACTTGAATATGTTTTATTAAAAAATCGAAGAGAACGTCTGTATGAAAGAACGATTAATAGTTTTACACTTACTTTCGACACTTTGTGTCCTCGGTTTCTTGCCAGTTTTGACTGAATGAAGGGTGCAGTGAGTTATTCATTCATGATAAAGAAATGCGATACTGCGTGACTTCATTGGTGAATTCACTATAATAAATGATGATTAACAAGAAGAAAAGAAAAGAGAAAGAGAGAAAGTTAACGAGTCATAACGAATATTAAAAGAGTAACAACTTTCTTAGCTAGTTTAATAAAAATTGTATTTTTGCAAGAGCTATTTACGCTCATTTACTAATAAAGGGTTCTAATTATAGGTATCTCTAAAATATTTGTAATTATGTCAGTAATTTACGTAACCTTATTTATATGAAATGGAACTCTAATATTATTGCAAGAAAAAGAAAGAAGACGCGTTTCCTGCAATATTAATCTTAACAATAATGAGAAAAATTCTGTCCTCTTATGTACATACGAAGCGAGGTGTGAAAAATCGCTATATACCGTGTAAATAATTATATTGTGCAATATCAGCGTAGATCTATATCTTCCTTCTTCTTCATTTTTTTGTTTTTTTTTGCTCAAGTTTCACACGAGTTTATTTCTTTTATTTACGGATGATCTCCGACGGGAGGACAGAGACCCTCGCTCAAATACCGATCGCTGTACCTAACAACGACTTTATTCTTTTCTTAAAAAGTATAAAGAATCATGTCGCGGCTTCCGTCCAATATATTTTTATAAGTCGGAAAAAAGAAGTAAAGAAAAGAATTAAAAGAAAATGGGGAGAAAGAGAGAGAATGATTAGAGCGTCCTTATACGTGTGTGTGTGTCTGCATGTATGCGTTTGTAAAATGATAAAGTAAATATTTTAAAGCGCTCCTGCATGTTATGCAATCTCGATTTTATCGTACTTCCTTCGGTTAAAAGTTTTTCTTAAAAAAGAAGCGAATAATTGCTGTAGAAATGAAATAAACGAAAATATGTCTTCGTGTGATTACAGCAAAAATAATAACTTTCTTTACAAAGAAATTAAGAGATTCTCTATGTTTCCTTGATCCTCCCGATTGAAACTTTTATTAATGAAAAAATTCGTTTTTATGTGTCTCACATGTTGGCAAAATACTGATACATGCAACGAAGTAGAAAGCCGTTTTTTTTTTTCTATTTTTGATCGTGAGAGAGAACGATCCAATCTGTATACTCATCGATCAACGCCTACTTTTTTATCGTAAGAGTACCCTTATCGAAGTTTACTTTGCTCAGTAAAAAAAAAAAGGTTGAAGGATTAGATTTATCTCTATTTGCATCAACGATTGAATTCTTTTTCGTAATTCAAATCTACGCTATCTTAGATACGAACGCTTTAGTAAATTTGAAATCCCATTTCTGCTTTGTATTTGTCAAAATTTTAAATACTCACAATTTATGATCTTCCAGAATATATACTTTGTAAACATAACGCAAAATATCGATCCTTACTAATGTTATATATAAATACATGTATCGTGCAAGCGAAGTGTAAATATCCTTTCGTGTTGCATCCTTATAATCCGTGAAATATCGTGACCGTTTAAAACGAGGTGCGCGTGGCGGCTGTTTGCATCTGGATTATGTATTCATGAGATTATATGGGTCCTTTTCAGGGTGGTTACGGTAACCCTTTTTTCTCTGTTTCTCTCTCTCTCTCTCTTCCTCTCTCTCTCTCTCCCTCCCCCCTCTCTCTTCCCCCCTCTCCCTCTCGCTGCAAAATGGGACAAACATGATATCATCATCATCATCGTCAACGAACCGTCAAAACGGGAACAAAAATATACAGAGGTATATATCGGTATTTGGTGATGAACGAATCTCTTTGAAATATTTCAACAAACGAAGAATTAAGGAATCAGGTGTATGAGACTTGAGAGAAGTATTAGACTGATCTTTGGAATCCTTCCTCGTGAAAAAAGAACCGGCTCTTCCTCTTCGTATCTGTTATGACGAAGATAAGTTAAGTCCTTTTTTTGCCATCACCTCGAGCGACGAAAATGCTGTTTTCTCACAAAACACGTTAACAATACGTTTAAACACGATGACGACGCATTGACGGAACCGTAGACTAGCCTAAGCGGATTATCCCAAAACTCGGAAAGCGATACTTACCAATACACGTGCATACCAGCTTCCTTATTTTATATTGTGTCGAGAGCCGTCCAACCTTCTTCTCTTTTTCCTATCTTCTTTAAAAATTCCGTTTTCTACTCCCCTTACCTATTTGCTTCATGTAATCGCTATCTTCGAGAGATCTTTCTTCAAAAGAGATCGATAATTTTTTTCTTCTCTTCTCGCTATCATTTATCTTCTTGAAAGCCACCTTGAAAATTCTTTTTTATGTTTAGTATTACTTTATACCTGAAGATATATATTGTATATAAAATATCATGTTACAATTTATCTTATTTGTAGATGATGGAAAAACAAAAATATGTTGAATCGTAACTTATGTTATTATCTAAATATATATCTAATATTTGTATATTAATATAAAAAGAGAGGAGTATCTTTCTTCTTGTTTTTTTCTTTTTTCCTTTTCCTGCTGTTGGTACTTGACAGAGAGGGATGATGGAATGTCAAAAAAAATGCTTATACTTGCGAGAACATCAATACAAAAAGAGGAAAATAGAGAGAGAGAGAGAGACAGAGAGAGAGAGAGAGAGAGAGAGAGAGAGAGAGAGAGAGAGACATGGTACGGAATCTGAAATTGTAAAAAGAAGGGGAAGACCATTGTGCTTGTTCTCTTCTAACCCCTCTGAAATCCGAACGTTCTTGTAGGTGTTTCCGAGTAGTGCAAAAATCATTGGCTTGTAAATATAATCAGCCAAGGGCTGCGCAGGATAACTCGCGATCGGATTGGCTAATTATAGGCTGAAGGGACGTGTATGACGTCATGGGGCGTGCTCGTATGCCGATTGGCTAACGGAAGGGAGGATTTTCTAGACAGCCGGGCAAAGCGAATTCTCCCTCCGATCGCAGAGAGTGTGCGCGTTTCTACCAACCCCTAGAAATGGGGTCGGTAGACAGGCTTGATAGGGAGTGTTGAAAGAAGGAGAAGAAAAAGAAAAGAAAAAAAGGGCTGAGGACCTCCATAGTAAATCGATAGTATTCCCCGTCGAATAGAAATAAAGAATATTTATGACAAAGATGAATGAAACGAAGTTTCGAGAGGACGTTGAAATTATTTTTGAATTCCCATAGTTGAACGATGCTCGAAGCAATCTTTGGAACAGTTGAGTGCAAAGAATTAAGATAATTAAAGGAGGTCACGCACGCGCCAGATGGGTCTCGCGTTCTCCGATTCCATGCATTTGCTCGATTTTGCCGGATCTTGTCACGACATTTGCAGCTGGCAAGCGGGTATAAACTAGCACGTGCTATCGACTTCTTTCAAGGACAAGAGATAAAGTACATCTCTAGGAAAGAGAGAGAGAGAGAGAGAGAGAGAGAGAGAGAGAAAGAGAGAGAGAGAAAGAGAGAGAGAGAGAGAGTGCGACGGTCCTTCCTAGTTTGTCAAAATATATTTAATTCGACGATCATATTTAATTTTAAGAACAACAGTTTTATTCAGAGAAAAAGAAAAGGTGAAAGTGATATTTAAACAAGATACAGCTTGGTTTACTTGACCTCGTATTGATTATTATTCTTAACTTCAGTTAGAACATTCTTGTTTGATTTATTTCTGGATGAAGTGCAGCTTCGAAATAATCTTCCGTGACACGATTCGTCCGCATCGACGATCACTATGCATCGGTAGGTCCGTCGCGAATATCGATGATGACGAATGTACAAGGTAAACCGTTACAACATGACCGTAGAAAAGATCCTTGAGTGACGTTGCATGTGGTCGATCCAGCGATATTGCAAAACGAGTTGCTGCGTGTGCCATTTTCGTATAGGATTACGTTATCGATATCGAATTATACGCCGTCTTGAATCGATATCGGGAAGGGGAAAAAGTTGTGTGGTTTTTTCGAGAAGTTGAACGACTATCAAAAGAGAATTGCTAATCATTAAGAAAACTTGTTACTATTCATCGTTAAATATCACAATTAAAAATTGTACCAATAATAATTGAAAAAAGTAGTAGTACGATATAGAATGAAATATACAAATACAATAAAAATAGATTCTGTACGTGATTCCTGAAATAAAAGTTTACTTGAAATAAATTTTAAAACATTTTAAATATTTACGAATATCTACAAATCAAAAGCATAAATATTTCCTTTTAAAATTGTTTATAGAGATTTACATTACCCTTTTCTTTGAAGTCCGAAATGAGGGAGGCTACGGCAGAATAAATTCGTGTTGCGGTACCAGCCAGAAAAAACGTGAAAAAGAAAAGACAAAAAAAAGGACGAAGAAGAAAGAATGAGAAGGTGGGGCTCTCGAGTAGTCGTTGTAGTTCACTCCGCGAAATTTCCTTTGTGCGGTTTTGCACGCACGGTATACTCCATGCTCTTCTTCTTTTTCTTTTCTTGCAGTGTTTCTGAAGAACGCGCGATCACCATAAGAGACGTGATCTCGTCTCCTGTTTTCTTTCTGTATGCCCGTTTTCTATTGACGAGACCAAAGTAACCGTGTAATCGAAACTCCTCGAGAAGGAAGCTTTCCTTTCTTTCGTTACTTCTTTTTACTTTATTTTGCTATTGCTGCCGATACTGTTGCTCTTATATCGTGAGGATTGCACATATTACCGAAGGATGCTCATTGTCTGGCTGAGAACGTGCGAGTCAATCCGGTAAAATTGTCGGAATGCAGAACGAAAGTTTCTCAATAGCTTTGAGTATCCTCCTAAAAGAGAATCTTGCAAAGAAGTTCGTGAAAATATATCGAGAAATAAGTTTGTCTACTCGTTGTGTTAATCGTACCGTGAATTTCGAAATATATATAACTATCACAATAACAAATAATAGAGTTTAGAATGAGCAAAAGAGATATATTTACTCACTCGAAAAGTCGTGAGCTTAGTCCATTGCGTCAAAATAAACATCTGCATCCTCGATCCTTCGAGATCCTCTCCAGGAAATGTCGAGGACCACCGATGCGAGCTCTTAAGGGGCAGTTATTTTCCAAACATGATGTGACAAATCAGTATAAAATGGTTTTCTATTTTTGGTAAGAAACACATGTTCGTGAAAACCTTTGGAGAATCCTTTAATTGATGTTATTTGTTATTACTAATTAGTCAATATTTTTTTGATCAATGATGAATATTTTAATCGGACCAGTTTGATATTTTATTTTTTATAAGTTGCCAGATACCATTAAAAATTAATTTTATCCCGATCTTTTAATAGGAAAAAGATCCAGACCACCCTGCCATTTAAGCGGTTTAATGCAAACTTGAACTGAAAGACGTGTAACGGCTGATTATAGAGAACAAAGAGGCATATTGCATGGGTGGCACAAAAGTACGAAGTGCGGCTAAGACAATAGCCCGTACAAGAACAATGGCAGCATCGGTTTGATTATTATGAGAATTAGGGAATTACAGCGACAGGCTTAATTGCCTGTCGAGACTTATCACGTCACATTGAGTTTCGCATTTCTCTTGAATACATATCAAATTCTTGGGTCTACTAATTTTTACATAGGTGTTAAAGACGACACTCGTGAATTCTATCGAAAAAATGTGTGACTTAATTAATAATTAAGCGAAGTAAAAATTAGTAATTAAAGTAAAAAAAGTAATTAAGCGATTCGAAGAATCATGTAGATGTCTGTAATTTTCTTTTTATTTAAAAAAATTCGTTTTGTAAAAATTTATATTTTATTTATACTTCAGGCTTATTTTATAATTTTTTTATACCTTATAACTGGGCGGTAGTCGATAGATATTTTTTATCAACTTGATATAATAAAAGTATATAACTAAATTATTCTCCGTAAAACAATATAGTTCAGATATCCTTAGATTTTCCTATGTTTACGTTTATTTTATTCCTGTAACTTTTTATAAAAAAGAATAAAATAATAAAAAAAAATTATTATTAATGTAATAAATCACATTCCCTAGATTGATAACAAATTTCTTATATAGGATAAAATGTAAAACAAATTGGCAAATAAATTACTAAACCGTCATTATTGTGTAATAATATTCAAATCAAAGGATTCCACATAAGGTTTGACTGTAAAAAATTTGTCTGAACTTACATGTAGGCGAGCATCCAACACCGGCTGCGTTTTACGATCATGCATATCCTTTCCTCTTACTCTCTTTATATTCTTTCTCTCTCTCTCTCTCTCTCTCTCTCTCTTTCAGTGATGTACAAAATGTTAATATCCTACGACGAGAAGTTAATGGACAGGCTGTGAGAGTGTAAGATAGGTGTGTGCTGCAATATACAGTGGATGTAACAAGGTTATAACTGCGAACGCCAGGGTTCTATCGTTCAGCTCCAACCCCTTTTAGCCCTTTTCCCGAAGGCAGCCACGTTAAACGTGACGAGGACAAATTGTGGATACGTCCCTTTCGTTTGTTCCTCCCTCGCTTAGTAGACGTCTTTGTGCGCATGTGTCCGTGTGTCCATGTTCTTTCTGTTTCTCACTTTCTTTGGAGTCCCCTCTTCCTTTTCGTATCGTGTGATAGATGGTTCTACCAGGTGATGCACCCTCTCGTCAAAATCACCCCCGACTTTAGCGACGACGTACCCGTTCTTGTTTCCCCTCTTTCATGAGATACAATTTCACGCTAGCGTCTTCTTTAAAAAGTTTCATGCTCATTAGCAAATTGCATGGATATAACAGTATTCGTGCGGAACCATTAAAATAGGACATCCTTTGAAAAACTTTGCAAGAACTTTGAAAGAGTTTAACTAAAACCCTGTTTAAGAAAAAGATCAATTAAGAAAAAGTCATATCCATTTTTGTCTCTTCTTCGTTAATAAATATTTATATATTATTCGTTTTTAACAACCATTGGTATATCATAATTACTTAAAATTTGGTTTCTCATTTACACATCATCTAATCTTAACTTTCACGCCAGATCCCTTCTATTTTGCGGCGCTTTTACTTCAAAGCTAGTTCACTATTTCATTGGTTTTTGCTTCGACAATGACTCATGTTAAATCAATCGATTTAATCGTCTTCCATTCGTCCCGCTATCTGGGCGGAATCATAAAAATCTCGATGTCATCGTACCGACCAGTTCTTATTCCTACCTTTTCTTTTCAATCCTGTTCCCAGGGCGTCCGTAGAAAAACCGTTTATAGTGATTGTTCATGATATCAATGATCTAAAAATCATTGATAACTTTTACTATCCTAAATATATATATGTCTTAAAAATAACGAATAAAGAAAAATTAAATAGCTTTTATTTACAAGAGAAGTTTATCGAGTTAGAGTCTCGTGTTATATGATTACATTGAGAAATTCTTGAAAGACTACATCGAGGTCTTAGAAAAGGGACAACATTTCTTACGAATCTATCAACAAATAACGAGAATCTCATTAATTCCCGAATGATGTTCACAAGCAAGTCAGAGAGGTCAAATCTATACTTGCTAGAAGAGAATAAACAAACAGAGATAGACCATACGAGATAACTATTATTATAAACAGAAGTATGGTTTTAGTGCGACGAAAATTGTTTGAATTCCTGGCAAGTTTATATGTATACGAATGGGTGGAAGCGGCAGGCATAAAATGTCGCTTTGACAGACGCCGCGACACGTTTCTTGGTCTCTTGTAAAGGATGTCTGGTGTTTAGAGAAAGATCGTAAAGATCGTACGACGATCACGTATCTTTCGACGCTTTATTTATCTCCGAGTTCAATCAATTAAAAATGGTGCCTACTTGACCGGAAATGATCTGAAAATATTATCTCGTAACAAATTTTTGCATGAACAAACCGATCCATATAATCTGTAAGATGATGCGAACGATTAATTAGATAGGCAGATTCCAAAGAGAGAGCCAAAACTGTAAATTGAAAGGCTTCTAAAGGTTTGTCCCTTCCTTTGTTCGTGAGAACGTAGCTACACTGGGGTACTATCTGGACAATGTCCATTGCTTGGTCAACCTTACGCATTTCACGAAATTGACCTTCTATCGAAAATTGGCGGTACGTCCGTTAAAGTAGGCGGTCGAGTTTGCCTATCAAATTGGTTTTTTCCCTATCGTCTTACCTCTGCAAAAGCAAAACCCATATGTATTTTTCCCTTTCTTTCTTTCTTCTTCTCTCCGTTTCTCATGAACGCGTGGGCAAAAACTAAATCTCGTGTAGATGGGCGTTTAAATGGCAGCTGCATACGTTTCTCTCGACACTGTCGCGCTTAATTGAGAGAAGAAAGCTCGCGACGGGGCCACTTCGTACATCCCATCGAGAAGTCCTTGCTCACCTATAATTCGATCGAGAACCCTATAGGAACGCAACGCACTGTTGACATTTGGTTATTTTGACGTCAAGCTGAGCCATCATCGTACCGTTCGATCACGAACTGAAGAAAAAGAGAGAGAGAGAGTAGAGTGTTAAAGAGGTGCTCGACTGTTGCTACTACTTTACAAGAACCCTGAAGGGTTGTTGTTCGAAGACCACCCGTGGAATCGTCACAGTTCTTCTCACTTCATAGAATGTAGTATTTTGTAATCGGCGAAACTCGAAAAAAATCAATGGAATTTATCTCTTTCGAAGATTTGTTAGTTTTCATTAAAATCATTAAATCTTTCGAAAAATTATTCCCATAAACTATACTTTTCTGAATATTAATGGAATATCGTGTCGAGAGCGAACAGTTATTACTAAAACGTATTGTAAATCTCTATGAGTTATCGTCTCTTAAACGACTGTGAAATTAGCGGTTTACAACCGTCTAAGAAGAAACGTTTCTGATGCGCATCGTAACTGTCTTCTAGGTGCTAAATTTCATACAGGCTCTTTTATACCAAATGAAGTTCCAAGTGGGATCGGCGCCTCTTACATTTTTCGAAAAATACTTTACAATGTTGTGAAGTTTAATCATATTGTTTCAATATTATCAGGATAAACACATCCCGAATATCTACATAATAAAAAAAGTCATAAATAACTGAATTTTCCTTGAAAAGACATTTTTTTGAAAGATGTCGAAGAATCGGTCAAAAAGGACAAAATTCTTAGAAAGATGTGTTAAAGTGTATCGAAATTCTCGAGTTTCGATTGTCCATCGACCTCAGTAGGTCGACGATGCGTCAATGTTACATTTCAATCTTTCAGAACAAAAAAGGTGGCCGTTGACAGCAAAGAAAGTGTCCAGCAGGTAGAGAGTACAGACGTCCTTTTATTGCTATTTACACCTAGAAAATCTTCCTGAATAAGGTCAAATAGGACTTCTTCTTTGGCAATTTTTTTCTCTTTCTAGTGTTCTGTATTGTGATATACAGCTATACATAGGGTGGCCATTGACGAAACGACTTCCCCTCACGCCAACCGTTCGAGGTGTTCTTCTCTCTTTTTCTTTCTTTCTCTGTTCATATCCACCCGTCTTCCTTTATTCATCATTCCTTTCGTTCTTATCCTCTTCGACTTCGTTCGTCGTTGCCCTTGCCATCATTCACGACCAAAAGCCCTTTCGGTGGCCTTTCGAGGGTTGTCCCGAATGCAGAACGAATGTAGAAGAAGACAAAGCTTTATTGGCAAATAGTCCTACGCTTTCATGCAACGTCTCTATTATTGGAAATGATCGTGCAAGATGCATATTAGTTATTTATATTTATTGAGCTCTTTCTACTTTCATAAAATCCAAAGTTACTTCATGATGACTATAATCGTTTCTTGATAAAGATGATAGATATAGAAAGTCGTTAAAAGAATCCATCAAAACAAAACAAAACAAAAAAAAATAAGAATTCGTTAAACTATCTTGATCTTTCGCTAAATTGCACACATTTCAAATTTTGACATATTAACACTTAAAAGATATAAAAAAGTTATCCTTTCCCATTTTTAAGCGTTCCTGCTCTGTTTCTTTTCTTACTTTTTCCGACGGAAGCGGGGTTGATATATCCGAATGGAATCGATACTCGAATAGACATTTCTCTTTCCTCGATCAAAGATCGTGACATAAAGAAGGGAAGCAGGTAGATATGCGAAAATATCTATTTTTCGAATAAAGCGTAAAACGGATCGGTCAAAATTGCGATATACGAGGAGTCGACAGCCAGACAATGCAGTCATAGTATCCTCTTGTGCGGGAGAATTATACGGATCAAGAGCTATGAATGCCTATCGATCATATATGCATGTCGTGATTTTATACGTTTATGCTAGCGAACGTTTATGCACGAATAGATATCCAAGTACGTTTTCGCGTAACCAATAGCTTATAGCTAGAAAACCGTAACAGGAGATGATCATGACGTGTGATACCTGAAAAATGTCCTTAAAAATCGAATTCCTAATAAAAATAGAAAAAAGTATCTAACGAATAATTTCGTATTAGAATGCTCATTTTTAATCATAATGATGAAAAAAAAAAAGAAAACATGTAATGTCGATTACATAATATTTCACATTTAATTAACGTTACTTTATTAACTTTGTATCATTCATAACTTCTTTCTTTCGAAATATTTCAAAGAGCAAGGATAATGTTAGAAACGAGAGCAGAACGAGCGAGAAATGAAAGTACGTACCAGAAACACATTTGAACTAAGTTTGTATAACGATACTGAATACTTTCTTTTTTTAGTCTAGGTCAATTTTTCTTTCCTTAACTTAGATGATCTCTTTAATAAAACTTTTAATCTTTATCTACTCTTGAATATCTTTATTTTATCTCTCTTTTAATCTTTATCTATACTTGATAATATATGAAATGTGATATTGAATATTTTTATTATATAATTATAGTTAAATCAAAGAAAACAAAAAACGAAGAAAAGAGTATTTTAAAGAAAAGAGAAACAGAATATGTTTAATGGATACGAGAACGATGATCTTATTTTCAAAGGATACCGCTAACGTTGTCAATGAGTATTCGTCTATACTTGGCAAAGAGAGCAGATGGTGTTATCTCCCGTCGGATGAAACGGATACTTTTTCAAGCCCGTTCTTTGCGAGATTTAGATAGTGAAAAAAGTATGGAGTCGAATGAAAAGAAAAGCATCTAGATATACTCTTCGAAGAAATTTTTCTTCCTTCTTAAAAAATGTTTATCGAGAAAAACGAAAGGAAATCAAATGTGTGAAGACTTTGTTTGTATCTATTATTATATCGTTTTTCCTACCGGTTGTTTGACTTTCCCATATTCGATATAATGCATGATTTTCTAGAGTACAATACATCTACATACAAATCTTTTCAATATTATTCATATATATAAGTAAACAAGAATAAGATCATAGAAGTCCCGAATCGGCTTAAGTACCATTTTGGCCTCTGACGTTCTGACGTTTATCGGTTATACCCGATAAAAGGGGTATTATCCGTTCGAAACTGATATTCTTCGTATAATGGCCGAAAAATGACGAACGTGAGAAAATTAAATCAATGTTCTGAGTTATATGGGATTGTGTTGTTAAAAATATTATGACAAATAAATTTTTGAATTAAATTCTAAGACATAAATGGACTAGATTTTCATGAAATAATTTACAATAAACCAGTACGAGTCGGATAAGATACTTTTTTCCAACATTATACAATAACCTATGTTACATTAATTTTCGATTGTTATTATAATAGAAACCGATAGGGAATCCGTTCCTGTCCGCTGATATTTACAGCGTGACGCCTTACGCGAACAAAGATCTCATTTTTGTCGATAAAGATGGAAATTCGTTGTCCACCCTTATAACATGGGACTCGATTCAACAGATGAACGGGTAACACATGTCGATAGGTACAACTAGAGAATATACGGGGAGTGATGGGGTTAGATTCGCTCGATTTTTACCCCAAAATCGTCGTTTTGTGTCATACGTGATCATAAATCAGGGGGCGTAAAATCAATTATCGCTTATCGGCACCCTTTTTCTAAGTAGCAAAAAAAAAGACGCGATCTGTTCGAGACAATCTCAAAAAACGATTCGGAAATTAAACGATTAAATAACTTTTTTTCATCGCTCTTCATCACTCTTCATTGACACAAATTTGAAGTTTCGTGCACGTGCAGCAGCAGAGACAAACTAGATGAGAAAAAAAGAGTAGAAATATGTAGGATTTCAAGAGAACGTTTCACAGGTAACTCTTTCAGACGACTTCTCTCGCACGGGTCGGCCGATTTTTCTAGTCTGTCACCCTACAGAGATTTTGTGCCTACCCCCTCTCTTTCCCCTTTTATTTTGATTTATTCGACGTTAACTCGCTTTGACGCTCAGTGGGTCGTGCCCCGTTCGTGCCCCCGAATACGAAACGCGTAAGAGCCTAGCGAGTGAATGTAATTCACGTTGTAAGGGTCTCGACAGGACTTCTTCCTGCTTGGAGAGAGAAAGAGGGAGGGAGAGAGAGGGAGAGAGAGAGAGAGAGAGAGAGAGAGAGAGCTTGGTAAAAGCGCAGCATCTTGATAATTGTGTTACCCGGAAAAGAGACGTATGCTTTTCGACACTCATCGTGAAGATATTCGTTTCTTAAAACGTTCGTTTCCTTCTTTGATAAATAATGTTCTAATTTTTTCTTCTTATTTTTTTCTCTATAAAATCTATGCGAAATCTTTTTTTCTTCAACAAAATGATATACAGATAATGAATGCTTTAGAAACAATGGGAAATATCGAATATATTGAGAAGATTACGATAAAGGTGATAACCGAAATCATACATCTTCCTTCTTGATTCAAAGGAGCTTTAAAAAAAAATCCAATTACACCAGGTTTATCGACGCAGGCGCCGCGACATTCCGGAAGCCATTACTACATCACCATGGATACTAGGGAGGAGACGCAGACAAGCGAATCTCGTATCGATCGTCTGAACTTCCGAGGGTCCTTGTCCTCCCAAATATATGTATATGTACGCGCGCGCGTGTGTATGTGTTTAATGTTAATTTTTGAATTTCATCATTTTGCGTAGATCTTTTTTATTAAGAAAAAAAATATATATATAGAGAGAGAGGGGGGGGAGGAGAAATAGAGAGAGAAAAATTGAGTAAGGTGAGATATTCGTAGGTATATATCAAAGATGTGTAAAAAAAAATGTCGGCAATAGATGTCTTCTCGTTTTATAAATCGTAAGGGACGAAAGGGTTTCTATAGTTCACATTGTGCTCCATAATTTACTGTCTGCAAACAGAGAGAGAGTTCGGGCGTTCATTGAAAACATGAGCATACGTTGTGCCACCGTTGGATTAGAACGACGTCTCTTGCCTCTCCTTTTCCTCTTTCGTTCGTATCGTTTTCGATTGAATACCCCGTGTACGAGGATTTATTTGGAAGCGTAAATGGAAGTGTAAAGTGACTCGAGTCGATCTCAGCCATAGGTATACCTATACATTGGCATTACCTGGGACACGTTTTACAATGAAACGTCCCGGATATGTCCTTCAGGATCACCCTGTTCTCTTTTTACTCGATTAATTATGAGTTTACGTTATACGTTAACATTCGAAACTAATTTTTTCATTGATTGTTTTACCTAATTTGATAATACCTATATAAATGATCGTATTCACAAATAATTCGATAATATTTCGTATGCAATATCTATTGAAACATAATATTTTCTTATTAGTTAAGATTCTTGAAGTTTAAATAAAAAAAAAAAAAAAAAAAAAGAAAGAAAATATAAAAAAGTTAGAAAAATTGTACATCACGATTATGTGGTCGAATTGTTGCGGTTAGTTTCATCATATTTTGCGGCCATACCGGTCGAGAAGACAATTGAGAAAATTGTGAATAAAATCTTCATAACGTTTCTAAGTACGTTCGTTAAAAAACTTATTAACTTGATTCGAATAATAATTTTTTTTTTGCAGATATATAAACGTTACTCGATGCATAAACTTAAAAAGTTAATCATCGAAAAAAAAGGCAACGACAAGGAAGATCATTTATTTAATTTCCAATTGGTTCTACCACTTTTCCAAGTGATTTCTCAACCCCTTTTAGATTCAGGTACGGGCAGCTGACGAACCGTTGGGTCTTCGTGAAAAGTGAAAGGAACGGAAATTTTTCACATGATTTCATTACGAAGGCGTAAAGTATTCCATTGCTCATTCTTGCTAGAGATATAATAATAATTTGAAATAATAATTTTTATTTTACAATAGTATCTATGTTACCGAAGCTCAGAATTTATTTATTCTATTTTGAAAACTAGATTTAATTCAAATGAGAACAATTTCTGAAGATAACGGTTATTCATTCGTATGTTCAGGTGGTAACGTCTTGTCGTGATTAGTATGTCAACTGATTTAGCATAACTGACGATTCCTGTCCATGTACATTTATTTAAATTTTACGCTCTTCCCTTTTGTAAATGCAGAACAGGGTAGTAGTATATCGAGTTCGCGACTCGATAAAGATCCGTGAAATCACACGTGTAGCCCGACAGCACCCTTCCAGGACAAAAGAACATAACGCATAACTCTTTGCATACGTCACTCTTGATCGATCTTCCTATCCGACTAGCCTATCCGTCTTTATTGACGATGAAATTAAAATCAAAGATTTATGAATTCATGTTAAATAATATCGTACATGTAAGTACGAGGTTGCACTTGTTTTTTCTTTTGTTTAATCCCATATAACTTATACCCCATATATACTTTGTTTAATTCCGTACAACTATAACCCCATATAACTTTTATATCTGTATTATTTCATTTTTTTTAATACAAAATTAATTATTACTTCATATCTGATATTTAATATCCAAAATTTAATATTTGTTAATGTATCAGTTATATTCGTGTAAATGATAATATAAATTTCACATTATACATTTCTTATAACAATATGTAATTTCAAATAAAAATGTAAATATTATTTTATTATATTCTGTTATATCCAATTTAATTATTCTTCAAATATAAGTACATACGTGCCAAAAGACTTGAAACGTATTGCGATTTGAAAATAGGAAATCTACCAAGCTTAAAGCGGATTCTAGCTCGCGTATTCAGGTGTCCATTCTCACAGGCTAACGCAGAATCCCGGGTTTACTGAGTGTTTGATCTTCGCATTACATCGGAACCCACTCGTTGTATGGTATATTTGAACGCCTACGAATAGAAGATCTACGCATCGTCAAAGTACATTATCTCCTATTCTTCGTCTTCTTTTCGCTCCCTTCTCTTTTGTCGATCGATGCTAAATTGAAATAACAAAAAATTTTAATCTTTCTTAGACTATTCAACTAGTACACTTTTGAAATAAATGATTCTGTAATGTGTTTGTATCTAAAACATATTTTTTTATTTAAAATAAATTTTCAAAGCTTCGTAATAATTGTCTCAATTCTAAAATATGATCTAATATTTAGATATCTAACAAATTTGAAATCTACTTTATTTTTAGTGAAATTACTTTTTTTTAGTTTACGAACACACGAATATTATCACTTGATAAGCAGATAGCTTGGAATAAAATCCGAAGACTTATTGGAAGATCCGGCCCGGATCGAGCTAAACAATCGAGGAACTCCCTTCCGTTAGAAAAGTACGTCGAAATTCTGCCGACCCTCGCTTAGCAGCAAATCCACGGTCTGCTTATCCCAGCTTATACCGGCTTATCCCAATCATTTCTGCCCCGTTCGTCTCCTTCCTGGTACCAATTACGTCAAATCAATGTCACATGATAATACTACGTTTACGTGTTCACATCGCGAAAACTTTAAATGAATAAAAATTGTGAAACCGATTGAGAAATCGATAACTGTTATTAGAGATAATTCAAAACGATCTTGATCTTGATATTTCTTTTGTTTTATCAATATAAATCGTTTCATCTGATTATGGATTGAAATGAAATTTCGATCGAAGTTGACATCTTATGTATTCCCGACGATTTGCATGTAGTTTCTCGCTATTCACACCCTTACCCTGCGAATAAGAGCAACGTAAAGTGGATTACGGTAATGGATAGCCTACGATTGATCGGATTAGATTGCGCATGATTGGACTTGTGATAACTCGATCTGCCGTCTATGCAGTCAGTGTGAAACAACATACGTTCTGGAATTATGCTTCGAGAACTTTGCTCTGTCACATTTTATTATACAACGGTGTTATTTTAATGTAGAAATATTTTTTCTCAGTTGTCGTAAGTATTTGACAAAGTAACATGCGATATTTCATTTAATGCAATCTTGAACTGCCATTTTCATATATTTGTATTTTTTAAGTTTTTTTCTTCCTAAAATTATTTATTAATTCATATCTGAAAATAAATTTTCGCCGAATATAAAAGTTACAAATACAATTAGTATCTAATATAGTTACATTAGTATAAGTTATACTGTAAGTTTTACATTATATAATTTTTGTATAGCTACGAATAAATCATAGTAGAGGTAAAAAAATCATTCTATTATCATCTTTTTATCACTCTCAATTAACGACGGAATTATAAAACTACAAAATTTCTGTAGAACAATTAAAAAAGTAATGTACAATAATAAACAATACATAATAGCTATCGTTGTCGAATAAGTCATTAATGAAAAAGCCGAATAGAAATCGCCATACGAATCTAATTGGCACTAATTTCCAAGACCTGCTAGCTCACAGTGTGCAGGAGTAGAAACGTAAACAGAAAAGCCGGGGATACGCTCAATCGCTCGTACAATATTGACCCTCCCGTATATATCTATACGTGGAATGAGAAGAACGAATGGAACATAATACTGCTCACCGCCCCCGCCTGTAAACGAACTGCCAAAGCGTTTCATTCATTTCGGAAGGGAAGTCTGAGCTCGCATTGACAGCCGGTCATCAGGAGTACTGACGAAGAACTTAATGCTCCTTTTTCAACGGAGGAGCTGGACTTTGTGTCGCTCGATCAGACAGAGAAACCCTCGTAATGCGATACGAGCATATATACCAGGCTATACCTGAGCTGTTTTCTGCCAAATTCTGCCCATTTATACGTCAGAATGCCTATGACTTTCCGACTTTTTATTTGAAGCGTTGACTGATCAATTATTTTATACATGGGACTATGATTGTGCTGATTATCACCCTCTTTCCATTCTCTCCTTTTAGAAATAATCAATCACTTATAAAAAGCAAAAAAAATCTTCTGATAATATATCGATTAGATATTCAAAGCCATTTGTTTTAAAAATGCACTTGATTCATCAAATAGGTCAAGTTATGATGACGAGGCCAGATGATGTTCCAACTTAACGACTTGTCGTTTGGTCTCGTCATCGCATATGTCTCATACACATTGTCTTCCCTTGTAACTCGCATTGAATAAAATGCTATCCATCCAACGTCGTTGCTCAAAGTTTGTTCGCTAAAAATGAAAATACGAGGATAGGAAGTGATATAGGGACCGTTCTAAAGAGAACTATAGGCGACGTAGAATAATAGAGATGTCGTCGATGTCTCTAGACTCACATACGTGACGTGTAATTAAACATGCTCTCGCGCGAAATCGTGAAGTCGCGTGGCGTCCTTCTTGTCCTCCCGCGATCATCGCTGATCCCCCGTGATGCTGGCAATTACCGAGGGTTTAGTATAGAACTGAAGCTGTTGCGACACCGAGCGCAAAGGTCGACTAGGGACCGTTGCCAGTGAGAACCTTACCAATGTGCCCCAACCACCCCCTGCTGTCCTGAATACCGATTCGACGAACGGCACGTGTCCTGCAGATTCGAATATTCATATCCTCTAACATTGTACTGATCTCTCCCCCCTCCCTCCCTCCTCTCTCTCTCTATTTCTCCTCTTCTCTATTCGAATATTTTCTTTATGAATATTTCCGAAAAAAACATCTCACATTTTTTGATTGAATAAATGTAGTCGACGTTATACAATTCCAAATTTTCATTTGTAAATTCGAGACTTAATATTAGTTATAATCTTATTAGCTCCTTCGAACATTTGCCTTATCTCTTTAAAAAACGATGAACGTTAATAACACTTAGAACGTTAATAGATTTCTTTTGGTTATGTACGAACAAAGGGGTAGCACGTGCACGTTTATCGTGATTTATGGTTTTTCCTAGCAGTGTTACGGTTGTTTTGCATTTAACGGGGGCGGAACCTCAAATTTAAATATCCGAATTAGAGTCGTGTCTTGTTCGAAGAAATACTTGCGTATCTACATACCTCTACGTATTTCTAATTTATATAATTTTCATATATTATAATTTTCAACATATAAAAAGAAAATAAACTAATGTTTAATTGTCCTCAATAATAAAATGATAAATTTTATAACCATTTATCATTTTTTTTTTGTAGATATGTTTATTTAGATTTAATAAACCTTCAGAGTAAAAATGTGAAACTTGTCGAGAGGAATGCAATATTCTTTATCGCTTGATTAGTCAAAGTATGCAAACTATTCCATTAACTATTTGTAATAAAATAAAAGAAATACCCCTTCAAGTAACGCACATCTGTGAAACGTGCAGAGCCATAGGGTCGTTTTATTAATTCACTCTCCCCGACGATTCGAACGAGTGCTCGTAGACGTAACGAAAGGAGAAAAAGAGACAGGGGTGAACGATCCTCTCTTACTATTTATTACCTAATTGCCGGGCTGTTACATTCGTAAATTATACTATCGAATACACAGGTGCTTCTCACACGCACAATGCTTGCGAACATTTAACTGACTTGTAATTAGCTTCTTCCACTTCTCATCTACTCCAAATAATTACACGAAATAAACGTTTGTCTTTGGACAGGATATAGCATATTTGAAATTTCTGCTATATATTATATATGTTACATATACGTTCATGAAAATTTTCGAAGCACAGACAATTTATAACGAACCTTCGAATTTTATCCATTCCTACAATATGTTGAATCTAACCGGTAGAATCTACATTAATCGAAGGCGGCCATCCGTGAAACGCATTTAGCTTGTTGGCACACAGAACTCAACGGGACAGAGCCTCAGAGCCCTCCTGTGTGCTTTAGTATTGTGTTTACGGACGCGTCCATGTACATGTGGGTAGTCAACAAAATTAATGATAACCTGACGCTTCCTAAAATCAAAAATATAATCTTTCTTGCGTTCTCATTTACAGAACAACAAATATTGAGATAAGTAAAGGTATAGAAAATATATCTATAGGTACGTAGCTATAATAAATGTATAAGTATAAAGGATTATGTCTTGAATAATACTTTTGATACAAGAAACGTAATGAGTATATCAAAATTTTGTTGGAATTCAGAAGAATGCAATCAAGGATAATCTCGATCCTTTTTGTAGCCAGCACGTAGGTAACAGGAAGGGAGCGATTTACGTAATCTTCAACCTGTGATGTATCATCAAGGGATTATAGATCCTTTGCTATCTTTTTTCTCGTCTTTTCAGATTGGTTACTTCAACCCTCCAACATTCTATTTTCCTATTTTGTACATGACAGTAACTATAAGTATCAGCTCCTTCTGTTCGAATCTTTCTTTCCAAAGACGATCTTTTAAAATCTTGGATGTTCAAGTAGAGAATTGTGAAGATCGAAGAAAAAAAGTAGGAAAATAAAGAGAGCAAAAGAGAATAACGTCGAACAGATGTTCTTACACCTCTTTTTCTTGACTTCGCTTATCTAAATATACGTGAAAAATGTTTGTATGTGTACAAACGTGAAAATAGAAAGAACTTAGTAAGTTCGTGAAATACTAATAAAAGTTCGATTAAAGCTATCTTTCTAAGCTTTCACTATGCTCTTGTCAAACAAACGCCATTATTATGAATAATATGATGTTTCTACGATGAAACATTAATTTTCACGTTCGGACATAAGATCAAGATAATTTATTATTCTTGGTAAGATTCCAATTTTATTATGTCAAATACTGTTCAATGACTGATTTTTCATCAGTTTCTTCTTCTCCTTCTCTCTCCTCTCTTTTCTATAACTACTTCAAGAAAGAATCAAAGTTATTCTGTTAGAACTCGAAAGGCCCTGGGGGGAAGAATCATCAATTACGATTGGAAATAAATCGAAGGCAGATGCGACGAGTAGCTACAGGGCTAACACCGCGGGTGATGGATTTTTCACCCCTCACCTCCTACGGACAATGGCACTGTTTGCTACAAATACAAAACGTTAGCATTAAAGCGTCCAATCTTGGCTGACATAAAGTCTTGTGAAATTCCTATGTCGTACGTTTGCTATATGTAAGACATCGAAATGAAATGTCCATTTCATTGATCTTTTTTCCTTATAAAACATAATATTTGTATCGTATTCTGAGCAAATTATATAAAATATAAAATATTTCATTATTTTGTAATAATAATAATTCGCAGCGAAGAAATATCAAAATCTTCGCAGTTTTTCGTTATTAACTGAAATGTAGATCAGTACCATTTATCAGTCTTTCTTATATCGAGCACATTCTTTAACGACGTAATGAAGTAGTATCTACATACATAGTTCATTTTAGTAAAATATACGAGTATAACGATATGGTGTTTATCTACATACCACAGGAAGTTAAGAAGGAGAGTGGCTGTTTAACGATAAAAATTCTTTAAAAAGACGCTCTTGACATGGGCATATAAAGTCGTCAAAACGTGCCAGGGTAATTCCAATAAACACAAATCTCCTTTTCTTATTCTTATTCTTCTACTTCTTTGTCTTTCATGAATATAGTTTCGTAAATACAGCACGATCTCGTGGGAAGTTTCGTATTTTCTTGTTCCCTAACTGGTATCGACTATCCGGAATCTATAGGGCTTCTTATAAGAATTCCGACGTGTACATTATCATCTTACAACATCAAGCGCACTTAATTGCCGTTCTACCAAAGAAATTTCGCACGCTGTTGCGTTGTTCGTCCATCGAAAGTGCAGTCTCTACGTCAACCTGTATTAAGATATATGTATCTTCTTTTGTTGCGTTCAGATATATATATATTCGGTAGGTTGTAATTTAATAAGAATTATATTTCATCGAAACTTATATTTAAACTCTTTACAAATATGTACAAGATAACAAAAAGGAAAAACTAAATAAAAAGAAAATTTTCCAACGAGCATAATGCTGAACCGATGAAATGAATAAAATAAAATGCGCGATGATGATTCATCAGGAAGCTGGGAATATACGAGTGGACATATCATGATTCATGTATTTCGTAGTCGAACGTAGCCTCTGATGCAATACAATCGTTTTCCTTCTTCTTTTCCGAGAAGCTTACTACTTTGTACTTTTGCATGGTTCACGTTGATCGTCGGTACCAAGAATACCCTCGTCATGGATTTAGAAAAAGAGGTCGTATGTTTATAAATCATATTGTTAAACTATATACGCACGATCGAAACTAAAAGTGTTAATTGAATACAAAATAATTATCGTTCTAGACGCATGCATGTCCTGACAGCATTTGTATGTCCTTCGTCGTTGTAGATTTCAACGCATAAAATCTAAACAGAAAAACGTATCATCACAACATTTCAAAAAGCTATATAAGTAAAAGGAAATATACCACAAGCATACGGAGAATTATTTATAAAATATTATTGAAAATTTATATAAAATCTTAATGTAAAATCAAAAGTCCGAACAAATATGCGATGCGTTGACAATTTTGTTAATATTCTTCTTAGATATACATAGATGTATAGTGTATATATAATATATACAAAATACATCTAGTTTAATCTTATCACCTAAGAGATCTTATTTTGACATTTATTATAGATGAAAGGACTTTTAACGATCATCATTGATTGATTATAAATCATCACCATTGATTAATTATGAATCCCTTAGGTAGTTAAAGACTCGTACTATTACGAATATAGCCAACTAACGATATCACTCATCCACTTTATCACTGTATCCTTGACACATTCATTTCTGAGAGGTTGAGTTTCAATACGCTCTCAGTCTGACCTCCATCTCTGGGTCTTGCCGATGTGTCATATGAGGCTCGATTCCGGCACTGGTGGTACCTGTACCTCCGGTGCCAGTTGCGTGATGTCCCTGATGATGATGAAGGTGATGATGATTAAGATGAGGCGGTTGAGCAGCTCCACTCCTATAAGCCTTTTCGTGCAAATCTCGACCACGTCGACTGTAAACTTCTAGTTGATTGCGAAGATGAGCGTCCTCCTCGGCAGCTAGTTCTTCGTCATATTCCAAGCAACCAACACCGTCTAATCTATCAAGATCGATCCATCCTCGCCATCGTACACATACGCCGTTCATTATCAAGTGTGATCTTAGGTGAACCTAGAAATTTAACGAACACGGGTACACGTCAACTTCTTTTCTTCTTTTCTTCCAGAAATTAGTCGTTCTTTACTCGTGAATGTGTTTCTTCCCTGACTTTCTTTTTTATCTAAGACCACAAAACAATCTCAAGAAATTTTTTTAAAGAAATGATAATAGGTGGAATGTTTATGAAACTTGATTCTGATGTGAAATGATTATGAAACTTAATTCTGATGTGATTTTGGATATACTAAATGTTTCTTTTCTTCTCCTTTGTTTTTAATTATTGCAAATGAAGACAAAAAATTTTATTGTTTCACTGATTACATATATATTTTCACGATCACGTTTCCCCTTACCTTTTCGCCACTAATATTCTTAAACGATTCTTATTTCGAAAGAACGATTACGCAAATTGGAAGGTACGATCATCGGTCTACCTTCGTTCTTGGTGTGCGAGATAAAATTGCGAGTTTGGCCGTGCCAATCTTCAACGTTCCCATCCAGGAAACAATAAACGACGAAAATATTGCTCAAGGATTTCTCAATTAAGATTCTTTTTTTTCTCTTTTTAATTTTTATATACTAAAATTATAAAATGACATAGAATACAAATTACTTCAAAAGAGACAGAGTTATAATTTGTGTATTTTTTTTTATACTATAGTCCTGTGTAATTTGTAGGGTCATTTCCAAAAAAAAGAAATATATAAAAAAAAGAAAATAAAAGAAAACATTAATGAAAGAGAAAAAGAATGTTCGACGAAAAGGAGGATAAATCCGAACTGTCGGTCCATAAGCTACTCCGAAACGAGCAATTATCTTCCGTCAGCCTATGCCTGATGCAAGCGGGAGAGAGAACAAGAGAAAAGAGAGAGCTATTTTATTTCTTGACAAATGGTACGGTTTCCGGTCCCGTCCGTGAAATCGCTCATCGTAGAAGAAGCGTTATAAATGTTCAAATGTATTCTTAATGCGTCGTTGCATCTTTCATGTTGTTTTACAGAGTCACGTTCCAAAAACATCTTTCATTGTTCATTTGATATTCGCCCGTATTTTATATTTCAATCGAGTCCATTCACCGTCATAAACTCTATAATTATAATTTTCAGACATGATAGGAAAAGAGAGGGGGGGGGGAGAGAGAGAGAGAGAAACGAGACGAGAGAGAAAAGAAGTGTTAATAAAATGTCTATATAAAAAGAAAAAGAAAAAAATATCCCTGTTAAACACATACGACAAATGATGAAATACACAATAAATCTTACAGCTGGTTGGTAACGTAACACGAACAATGCGAGCGACACCGTAGGACGCTCTATATGAAGTTATAATTGAACCATGGCATCTGACAACGGGTGGTTTTACTTCGATTTACACGACAATCGAACAGTCTATCACCTTCGTATGTTGGATTAGAAAGGAAAAAAAAGAGAAAGAATGTTTAATACCGCTGAAGCAAAGCGACGGCCGAATTCCAAAAACATTTCTTGTTTCTTCTAATGAATCAATCACGAGTCATAAGTCGATCTTTTGATTTAAAAATGAAAAAAAAAATCGAAAAAAACAAAATTATCCTTTTATTATTATTCACGATCGAAGTACGACTAAATTACAACGTACAAAGTAGGAAACTCTCCCTGCGATATTAGCTTCTCGACCCTTGTTATATTCTCACGCGATATACGAGATTTTTTATATTCCTTTAACACCGCTGTCTCTTTCTCTTTCTCTGTCTATCTTGCATGGGCGTGACCCATTAGAAGCAAATAATAGTGACGATATTTAAACTGTAACGTTTAACAGCGGAACGACGCGTATCTTCGAACGTCAACCCTTTCATTCGGCTAATTTGCATTGGTCTGCCAAAAAAAAGAGAAGGCACGCATCGTAATACGAATCAGCTACGAGAAAAGGGTTGAAAAATTGTAGACCGATTGTGTGTGTGTGTGTGTGTGTGTGTGTGTGTGTGTGTGTGTGTGCGTGTGCGTGCGTGCGCGCGCGCATATGAGGGAGAAAAATTTTAAAGGGAGAAGAGCAACAATATGGTTTAAACGTACGAAGATAAACGACTGGCTAGTCCTACGACGGTTCTTTCTTTTGTTTCTCGGTAGGCGTTACCTAGGTACCTTTTTGTGCAAGGTCCACTTCCTGCATAAAAGGCCGAACATTCGTCAGTTCTTCCGAATAAATCCCTTAAAAAATTAAAGGCCAACAAAAAATTGCTATGGTCAGTAGAGACCCTAACAAAACTTTTCTCCTCTTTTGTATGTTTTCTCTTTTGTATTTTTGGAATTTTATTGAACAACGAGTCCTAGATGACAAAACTGTAAACTTTCACTTTTAATTTTTCTCCGAGAGATAAAAAGTAATTACTAAAATTCCTCTTTTATGAGTTTTTACTTGTGTTTGACATTACATTTGATTGTTGAATTGTAAAAAAATATAAAAAAAGCCTAGATTTCTATAAATCGATAAATCCATCTAATGTTTTATATAATATTTCTTGTAAACAAATATGAAGAGAATTTCACTATCATATTTATTATAGATGCTAAGTCTTATTCTTGTTGCAACTATTATATATTTGTAAATGTCATTAATCCTTAAATGCATATATCTGCAAAAATGTAACATATTAACATTCAATATTGATAACGTGTAAAACAATGTAATTTTCCAATAAATTTGATAAAAAAAAAAGGATAATTTTTCCATTATTTCCGCTTTAAATTTGCTTAATAGAAAGTATATTTCTTTTCTAACATTTTCTAAAATATAAATCATGCATTAAAGGTTTAAAGAAATTTTGAAGACATTTTGTATGATAATGAACCCAATGGCAAAAAACGTATTAATTGTTTTAAATTTTTAATGAGACTTTTTTACATCTATCATCGAATTTTTATCGTTATTTTTCTTACCGAAAACCTATACGATAAAAGGACCTACACTCTTCATATTATCGTACTTCATCTAGAGATCGCGAATCTCTGTCGTAATTACTGCTCCTCTGCAGGACAACCCGAAAACAATACGCAAAGGCACGTGTCGCCCTACGCCGCTCTTTATGCTGCCATTTCTTTCTTTTCTTGCGTTTTCATTGTCCGAATAAAACAAAACACGGAGCAGTGAGTAGTCGTGCGATTTCGGTCTCTGCCAAAGGACGTTGCAGCTAGTGAGAAAGTACCAAGTGGAATATCTAATGAATCATTTTCTCAATCTCTTTAATGAGTTCTCGAAACTCTCTTCTCAAATTTGCTTTTAACGATAAGCACACAAAACGCATTCTTTGTTTGAAACAATTGATATAAATAAGCGATATAAATAACTATGATAATTGTTTTTTCATATCATCTACTTCGACGCTCTATTAGATGAAGTATTATTATCATTAAATACAATGAATTATTGAAATAAATATTAATATGAAGATGTTATTTAATAATTATTCTGTATCGAATATTTATATCTTCTTGTCTTTTATAATATATATTAACATTACTACATATCTATTTAATCAAATTTAATATTTCTAAACGTTTCCTTTTGTTATTAATACAACAGAATTTCATAATTTTATTTTGTTCTTTTTATTTATAATCACGAGTACGATTACTTAAATCGTGTGCTATACTGTTATATAAAAAAAACTTATAACGAATTAATTTATTTTTAGGAAAAACTTGAACATATAATTAGAAGTTTTACAAAAATTAAGGTTTTATTTCTGATAATTAGTTTGTATAAAATATAATATAAAAGGTCTTAAATGGTACGATTTTCATAATCTTGTGAAATTAATTAAAGTTCGTAATAAAATATGTTTTGTTGATATTTTAAATTATTCTTTGAAGGCAATGAAATGCAATGCAACAGAAAAGATAGAAAAAGCAGTCTGCGTTCACTGAATGACTCTCGAATGTCCCGACGACACTCGAGAGGTACGATTCAAAGAATGCGCCGTGTGTCACATAGATTTATGACCATCCAAATTAACGAACGACTGTTAAATTTTCGAAGATATTTGCCCATGTCAGAGTACTCCTTTAAAAAAAAAAAAAAAAAAAAAAAAAAAAAAAAAAAAAGCAGAAAGAAATATACCAATCCCATTTGTCAAAAAAGAAAGTGTAATCATAAGAAAATTGAGAATTCGTTGAGAGAATTATCATTAATTGAATAAAAATATTCCATGAATAAAAATTTTTACATATTTACTTGTCGCCGGATTAAAAGGTGTGTCCTTAAAAATCTGCAAGTATAACAAGAAAATGGCGGTCCGGGGATGCTATCGATCGCAATGGCGAAGCTGGAATATTGCCTCCCGCCCTCTAACTATACGCACGTACGCATCGTACGACACAAGGACAAAGAGAATTCGAAAAGGCAAGAAGAAAAAAAAAGGATAAGAAATAAAAAAAAGAGGGTCCTATAAAACTCGGTGAATTTTCTTTGGTAAACCTCCGAAACTTGAAAAATAAAATTGTTCTTGGAATTGTTGGAACAGTAAGACAAATTCGACTAGATACTGAGTGTATCCAATTATAGCCACAATCCATTATAGAGTAAAGGAAACGCTTTTTCGAAGTAAATATGTCGGGTATTTGGTAATCGTGACACGATGACATCATTGCCGAAAAAAATAATAAATTATTTTAAATGCTATAGATCGTTAATCGATTCGAAAATAGATAAAAGTCTTTGTTAGAAGAAACGTTAGAGGATAATAATCTTCTATACAACTATTATTAGTAAGTAAACATTTGGATTTTGTTGTTAAAGAAGAAAATAGATTCCAATATTAGGATTAAGAATTCTTACCTTGCCGTGTTCTTTGTCAAAATCACAATCCTCTCTTCGATCAGGAGGATAAGTCCCACAAGCGTTACCAAAGACCAGTTGTAGATTTGTACCGGTCGCTGCGAACGCTATCTCTACTTGGCCTTCACGGCAACTATTTTGAAAGCGCACTTGACGTTCTTCCATCGGCCTATCACGATACCCGGTGTATCTTACCTGTAATAATAATTTCAATTCTATTGTTACAAATAGTTGTATATCAAGAAGACGAGATAGATTCATTTTTCAAAGGAATTATATATACGAAAAGTTTGACTACAATAACATTCATGTATCGAAATTTTTTATGTAAATACTATCGATCGTTTAGTTTACATAAACACGTCACAAATGTTAACATAAAAACAAAAGAAATAAACAAATTCGTCCATACACTTCGACGATAAAAAGACATTGAATGTTGAGATGAATCGAATTTTACCTCGCTCTCACGGCTGAGTCTTCTGAAGAGCTCGTCGCTTTCAAACTTGGCCTTCTGATCAGGCACAACGCGTGGCATTTTTAACGCATAACGAGGTCGTGGTTGCTCATAAAGTGCCATTGCATCAAAGGGTAGAACACCAACGCCGAGACCGGCCGCGCCACCCGCATGCTCGCTCATTGCGTGCATCATTTTTTCGGCGTACATGCACAGGCTGTATCCTCACTTTTTTTATTATACTTTTACTTCTTATCTTTGTCCGTACGTTCTTTTTCAACGAATTTTTTATTTATGCTTTATCAACAGCTCACATAAACAAACGAGTTTCGCGGATTGGGAAAAACTTGTTAAGAACGTTTATAATTACGATAACGTCACTTTTCTTCTTATCGAGTAACACGATCGAAAGTATAATATCCAATTTGTCTTGACTCGTTACAGAGCTCCAAACTATACAACGTCCCAGTGGAGACTGACAAAACTTTATATAGAAAAAGGTCCCCTCTTACTTTCGGAGAGCTCATGTTAAGTCACGCCTACCGACCAGCCTCTCGATCCATCCCCACTCAACTACTTCGTGATTCGCGAAACTACGTAGATGTTCCCCTACCATTATTACATCTATATGTATGTATGTGTATATTATATTCCTCTTTGTACATTGTATTATATATGAATCTGAACTGTTACGCATGCACGTACACGCATGATGTTCATACATCACCTTTTCTTATATATATATATATTTTCTTGTATATATGTGTATATATATTTTCTTTTGTGTGTGTGTGTGTGTGTGTGTAATATGCACTCATGCTTTAATTTATGAAGTGTCCCTCTACGAAAGGTTTGCAAGACAAAGCACTTTTGTTATTTTGAAATGTGAAAAAAGTTTAATGTTACAATTATATGGACAAATTTGGTAAAAGTAAAAGTAATAAATAGTGGTATTTTATTTTTTCCTAACTTTCTACGTACATGTGTTGGGTTGTGCACAGTACCGTGTATATTCAGGAGAAACGGTATTGTGTATCTTATCCATTTGAAAGGATAATTATTGGTATTAAAATATTACTAAGCATTTACTTACAAATGAATTTTCGAATTATTTATTCCTATATATTTAATTGTTTTTATTTTAAATCATTTTCATTGAAGTGATGGTAAGTTCGATGAAATTTTTCCGAAAAATATCATCAATCAAAAGAACTTCAAACTACATTTTTACAAATAATAGATACAAATATAGGTAAACAAAAAATGAGCAAAAAAGAAACTACTACCTGAAAGTTGGATGAAAATTTCGTACAATGTTTTTCACATTGGATTTTCTAGCGATGGATATTTTAACATTTTCCTCGTCGATAGAGTAAAATCCCAATTAAAGTTCTTTTCTGTCATTTTTGTAACAAATATCAAAACATTCGTCCTACAACAACTAAAATTCCGTTATTCTTTATAATGTTTTGTACCTTTTTTTATGAGTTTACGACTATTTTTTTATCTTTGAAGAAACGTATTCAGAACAATTTATTTATAGAACAATAATATGTTATATAACTGTTATTTTTTAAATAAATAATAAATCTTATTTACACATTATTCTACACTTATAACACGGTGACAATAAATTTATGTAGATACAATATATAGAAATTAAAAAACAAAAATATCTTATACCTACAAGATAAACGAATAATCCATCAAAAGAAGATGTATATCTATTGTAACTGATGTGTTTGTGGTGCGCGCGCGCGTGCTACATCTTGTGTATACACGTATTATTATATACACATTCGTTAAACGTTCTTTCTCTTAGGTAGATCAAAAAAACATTGCGATATTCCTTTACGTCTCTTGGCTTATTCAATTGGTCCATAAGTTTCGCCAATTCTATCATTCTCTACAGTGTAAGATTAAAAAGAAACACTCGAGAGAATTGCGTAGGTACCATTTATACATATATAAAAACACATACGTATTCGGACGTTACGAGAAATTTATACACGTATATATGTATACGCCATTGAATGTATCATCTCCCCCTAACGATACTCGAAAGACAGCATAACAAAACATGGCTCGTTCTCCCTCTATTCTTCTCCCTTGTCCTGCTGTTTATACACCACTCTTCTCTAACAACGAAAGCAGCTTTCATTTTTTCGGTATATCACGTTACGAATCGACATATTATTAAATACTACATCCGTAGATAAGTACTTAAAAAGAAATGAAAGATATAAATTAAATATACTTCGTAAAATAAATATGAATCTGTGTATTTAAATGATAATAGTAAATAAAAGAATTTTTAAGAAAGTTACATATGTATAAAATTGTAATGCCTGAACATTGATTTATTGTTAATGTACATAAATGTTAATAATTTTCACACACACACAATAATATATATATATATATATATATATATATATATATATTTCTTTTGTATAATATAAAGAATGTGTTTCATTTGGTAAAATTGTGCGAAATGTTCACGAAAGCATCAAAATCGATAGAACGTGTTCGTTGCTAGAGAAACTTCGTTCGAGCTATCTATATCGAATAAACATTCCAGACGAATTTCGAGAGACGCGCAATGTTGATCATAAAGAAAGTTCGTAAAACGGTAATTGCCGGACAAGATGATCATTGTAAACGATATCAGTTTAAGGTCAGTATACTTTATAATCTAAAAGGAAAATAATCATTTAAATTACGCCGACAAAACGTATTTTTCTGTACTTTTGTTTTTTATATTTTTAGTTAAGGCAAATTAAATCAGCTATCGACATGAGTCCTCCCAAAAATAGATCTCATGTTATTTTCAATGCAAAACGAGCGCAATTAGAGCGAGAAAGACAAGCACAGATTCTGAAGGATAATTTTATTCTTTTACAAAAACTTACTGCCATTATGTATCGTAAACAAATCAAGGATGAATATCAACGATTGAGATGGCAAGAATCGAAATGTATAAAAATACACTGAAATTATTAAAAAGATTGCCGTAATATTCGAGTTTTAAATTGTGTATCGTACCTTGTATTTTTTAAATTATTCAGAAATAAATATTAATTTCTTTAATAATTATTATCGCATTATTTTATCATATAATCTAAGAATCAAAAAAAAATGTTGATACTATCAAACCCCTGTAATAATGAAGAAAAATTGTTACAAAAATGCCATCTTCAAAATGGAAGTATAGAAATTAAAAATATCAGTTGATAAGTTAAGTTCAGACATTACCCTCTGCAAATATTACAGAATATAGAATAATAGATTAATTGGCGCTACAATCGTTTTGTTCTCAGATAGAATGTAACCTTTATGTGGATGTTTGAACAACTATGTTTCAAATGTGGGATCATCGGACTGCATTGAATAATTTGGAGAGAAAACATGACTTTGTAATTTAACGATTTTTAATTTTCAGCTACCTTATTAAAGAACTAATAGATTAAAGATTAATAAAATATATTAAAATAATTAATTTAGAAACGTCAGTGATAAATTATTACTGTGCATAAAGATGACGGTTAATTTAGAAGATGCGAAAAAACAATTTACCGATTTGATGCGAAATTTAAACAAAAAAAATCAAGAACAATTCTTTTCTTTTATTTTGCAAGAATGGAAACCTATGGAAACTGTATTTCAATGTCGACCAGGTTTGTACTTTTGATAAATTATTCATTTTGAGAAGTATATTAATTTTATTAAATATTTAAATGCATGCAGCTATAGGTGATTTAAGGAAAGATATGGAAGATGCAATTATAGATGATCCTGTCTTCTTATTAAATTCAATTGCATATGATATAAGGAAAAGAGTTCCCTTTAATGGAATATTATCTACAGAACATATAGAATCTCCTAAAAAAGGAGAGGTATGTATGATTAAAATTTACAAAGTCTGTAATGTTTCATTAAAATTATATATTTTTATAGAACTCCGATTGTGAATCTAATGTAACATTGCACGTTGATGAATTTCTTTATGATGATGATGATATGAATGAGTTAATAGATAATGGAAAATTACAAAAGTATTATTGTATCGATTGCGGATCACGAGATATAAAACCATTAAGTAAAATAATAAAATTAGTATCTTTATTTTTTATAAAATTGCTCTGATATATATACATTATTTATTTTTTAGTATTCATTTCGCATTCGATGTCAAGAGATGCTATATATTACATATTTAATACCTTATTACCAACTTTAAAAGGAAAAACGATATTGGATATTGGATCACGATTAGGTGCAGTTTTGTATGGTGTAAGTAGAAAGAAAAGCTGTTTTATTTGTATATATTGCCAATATTATAGTTATAGTAAATATAAAATAATGTATATTTTATAGGCATATGTTTATACAGATGCTATTAAAATAATTGGTATTGAAATGAATAAAGAATTTTGTGATCTTCAATGTAGCATTGTAAATCAATATAAAATGAATGATAGAATTGAAATTTTACATAAAAAGATTGAAGATGCTCCAGAAGTGGTAAGGACAAGCGATGTAGTTGTCATGAATAATCCTTTTGAATTTTATTTACCTGAATCTATACAAGTAGAAATGTGGAGATTTTTGAAAGATAATTTAAAGAAAGGAACAATTCTTGTTGTACGTCCAAATATTGAAACAATGTTAAAAGACTTACAAACAGGAATTGTAATAAATAATTGGTTAAGACCTCTTTCACATCAGTCAAATAATCAAGAAGTTTCTTCTTTTTCATCTATTACTAGTCAAGACAATGACAAATACGATAACATTGTATGCTATGAAATTAAATAAAATATATGAATATTTCAATATACTTTGATCTAAATCAAATTTCAATTGTAACTGATACGTTATATATACTAATTATGAATGCGTGTATGTAAGTTAAAGATATGTAATATGAACATTCATACATTACTTATGTTTTTGTAAGAAATCAACAAATATTTATAACCCAGAAGCTAAATTAAGATTCATTCACCATTAAATATTGTTACTTAGTTCAAAACTAAATATCGTCAAATTGACTTAGTAATTAATCGTGAAGCCTATATCTAAATCGTTAATCTCATTGGCTAGAAAATATTTTCTACGATACAACAATCCGTTAATTTACAAAATCACGAATGAGCATCATCTTGTAATGTTTCATAATACTTGTGTTGCATCCTACGCTGACCTTAGACTTAAAGTAGAACTATGTAACTATAGATAAGCGATATCTCCTCCTTTGTAGAATAGAAATGGGAACCTACCCTAACCAATATAATAAATAGATATAAGTTTTATCATAAATATGAATAAAGACTTCTATCAATGTACAAAGAGAAACGTGTCTAAACAATGGGAAGCGAGGGCAATGGACGCCAACAAAGATGTGAGACATGTGCGCTGAATCCATAAAACCTCATCTTCACCAACACGTAACATTTCAAACGCCTGCAGTCGCCATTGAACATCTCCCTTGCCAGTTAAAGCTGCGACGGGCCAATGATAACGCCACGGCAAATCATTTCTTGCTGATTGGGCAACGCTCCTTGTTTAACAGACCGCACACGCCGTCTCGATGATTCTTTTCTTAGATTTTTCGCTGCGCTAATTACTACAATTATTATTGCTTAGATTATTTTGCTGTATTAATTATTATGATTATTACTACGATTTTGTTGCTTAGATCATTTCACTGTATTAATTACTACGATTATTACTACTATTGTCTTGAACCAATCATCATTCTAATTCAGTTACATCTATTGTTATTGTTTTAAATAAATCGAGCATTATTAAAACAGTCTAAGTTAATAATCCCGATTATGTCTACGGAAGCGACTCTTTCAATTCTAATTAAGACGAATCTCAATTCCACTTTTATTTACAAATCGCTTAAACGCGATCGAGAAATTCGTTCTCCGCAATACAATCGACAAACTGTTTGTACAATTCATCACCAATCAATTCTACTCTCCCTGACACCGAGCCAATCGAGCCGAGACAAAGGAATCGGCTTATCCGGCGGTGAATATATTCAATCCACCAATAGAAGAAATGGATTCCATCATTGAGTCCCATCAGCCAATCTTCATCACCGAAAAAGAGATACCGTAGCATTACATTCACCGAAGGTAAAGTAAGTGTCATTTGATTGGCTTGCGTACGTCATTTGGTACACCGTTGGATACCAATTCCATTTCATAGAACTGCACATAGCAGATGAGAGCCAAAAAGGCACATTAATCTTACGTAGTAGAAATTCCTCGAAGGGAATTTATTTTGCTGAGGCCCATGCTTCGTGAGACGTAACACTTGATGTTTTTAAAATAAAAATCATTATTTAACAATTTAAGTTTTTGCAAATTTGCATTAGAATAATAAAAAAATAAGTGATTTATTAGGCAAATAAATAGAGAATTTATAGAGATTTTGTAAATAATTTTTTTCGAAAATGTATCCTTGCGTCTGAAATGGATCAGAAAATTTGACCATCGATTTATGCAATAAAAAAGCAATTGTCTCCTTTATGGAAAATACACATATCCGAGCGTTAACATGAAAATTAGTAGTGGGAGTAAGAGCTTTTCTTTACTGCTAATTTTAAGTGGCGCTATTATATGAAACTTATTTGACGAAAATTTTGGAAACATTATTTACACCAACCATGATTCCAAACATAATTTTTGATCAATTCTGATAAACAAAATCCCAATATAAAGATAAAAATTTAAGTGAGGATATAGCTTTCCGAATTTTCAAAAAAGCTTTAGTGTTTGACATTAGTTGCCAATCAATATACGATTTCGTCCATCCGATCTGATTTTAGCAATTTTCGTGTCTGTGAATCTTTTGTTGTCTTTCATTGCCTATAGTAATGCTAAAAAAAATTTTAGTTTTTTCTCTTTCTTGAGTTTTGGTTTGTATCTAGTTATAAACTTCTTCAATAAAATAATTTTGTATTAATAATGTAATTAATAAGTAATTGTATATAATTAATCTAATAATATTAATAATAGTATAATAATAGTATTAATGTAAAATAATTATTTAAATAATCGTATTAATATGAAATATATTCATCCTTTTTTTTATATGAAAAGAAAATTTGAACATTATCTTTCTCAATTAAAATTAAAATCGATTCTAAATTGGTATCGCGAAGTGGTTCAATTTTACCATAACTGGACGTCAGCGTTTTTTATAGGTATGTGCGATAATTCTTTCAATAAAAGAAAGCGGGATTATTAACTCACATACCAAGGAGATATGTAATTTGGATGTTGAAACAGTAAAGAATATATTAATATATATTTTAAAATTTTTAATAATTTTTCTACTCTACTGTTAAAATATAATAATTTTTTTTTTATGAAGATTGACAGAAATTATGTTATCTATTTCTAAGATTACATCAAAAACAGGGAACATTTTATTATATAAATAAATGTATAAGAAATATTTGTAGTATTTAATAAATTTCTTGTAATAAATGACAAATGTATAATCATTTTTAGTATTATAAAGGATTTGAGTGTACACCAAAATTAGTTAAATGTTTGCTAATTAAGCTTGAACAATGATGTATCATATATAACTACTTTGTTAAAACATTTATTGATAGAAAATCTAATACTGGAACAAATAAATCTGTAAGTAAACCTGGAACAATCTCTTCAATGTTTACAACATAATTCTCTTGTCATACAAGAAAAAATTGATTTGTTATTAGAAAATTTATTATCAGAAGCATTGATAAACTACGTTATAAATGATAATTTCATTGGATATTTTGTCAAATATTGAAATTAAAATTAAAGATAAATTTAAAAGTTCTTAACATTGGAAACATTTTTGGTAGAAATAGTAACAATAATTTATTCCGTAGTTTATTTATATTAAATTTGTTTCATTCTAGTTTCTGATAAAAATTACAAACTTCATTCCCATAAAATATAAATTATGTACTTCCAAAGGTGTTGACATCAATAATATAGATGAATTCCATAAAGCAAATCAAACAATTAAATTTACTTGAGAATTGTGATTAATAGTGTAATAGTTATAATTTTTTTGCTTTAGTTATTTTAACACTAGGTTTATAGACGTTTCTTGTATACTAGTTTCCACAGATACCCATTAAATTAACAGATAAAGGAAATAATATATTTTCTTTAAAAAAACGATCGATTTAATTTAGAAACAATTAATATATTAACATACTTAGTTTTTTTATACAATATTAACAGATTTAATAAACTTATATAAACTTTTACTATACGAATTGTTAATTGATGGAAGAAGATTCCTTCATTCATTTTTCTAGTATTTGTTGATAAGTTTTTCGGTCAATTAAAACATTAAATTTCTATGGATACTTTAGAAGCGGATCATTTTTTGTATAATATCCAGGCATTTATGACTGTCAAATCTAAAATATTGTAAAAAACTTGAAGATGCCATTGGAAAGATTCTGCTTTCACATTGTATTTGTGCGCCATTTGATTGATTACATTACTCCAAACTTAATCTCGTTGTAAAATCTAATTATTTTTGGAATACATTCGTAATTGTTCTCAATTCTCGGAAATGTATGTTTCATGCTTACTAACAACACTTTTATTTTTATTTTACTCTGATAAATGGTGAGAATGCAGTGGTCTGATTTATGATGCAGGAAAACAGAGTCATTTTATCTTAGCATGCTTTTGCTGGTTTCGATAACTCTTTTTTTATTTGCCTGGATGATCCTAACCAAAGTTGTCTTTCTTGTAAGTAATTTTTTTGATGATATACTAGTGAAAAAGTTATCTGTATTTGTATTTCATAGTTTAATATGGTTCGGTTAATTTCAAAACTCCAAATTCCCTCAAAGGTGTCGAAGATCAGGTTCCATTTTTATCCAAATTTGGAAAACCATTTATAATACATTTTTTGTCAAATTTATGCATATATTAAGCAAACTATTAAGCATATATTATGTAAAATGGCATCAAGCTTTCGTAGGAAACAATTATTCAACAATTGAAATATTTTCGTATGGCTTATAACGTTTGACTATAGTCTATAAATTTATTCTATATTTCGGATATTAGGGCTAACTTATCTGTACATAAGCGTCATATGTTTTCTTATCAAAACGTATGAATCTGAATGTTTGAAAATAAAGTTCGACCCCATTTCTTGGACCATAAATATGAAGCTTCCAATGATCTTGCTTAGTATGCTTTTTGAGCCTACAAAATTGCTATAAAGGCACATAATTGATCGGTTGAAATTGTTGAATCTCTTTGCAAGACTCGATATGCTTTCTTTATTCCGATGAACCTAAGTACTATCGATATTACGTTCAACACTATCAAAAGGTAACTTGAAAGATTGAATTATGATTTTTATTCGGTATCTGAGTTTTTATTATTTTTACCTTGATTATTGATAAAATAATTTCATGAATAAAGTTGCTTTATTATGATTGACTATAAAATTAGCCAATCTATCAATTTGAGAGATATCTGGAGAAATAGGTATACACATACAGAATTTTGAAAGTACTATATAGATGTATTAGATTTACTGTATTAAATCTGAAAGAGAAATAAATTTGAGTATATATTCTTTTTGTTTCATCAATAAAAGCAAAAATTAGAAGAAATTAATAATAATGGTTTTTGTAATTTTGCTCATAAAGGTCAAAATCTGTCAAATTAATGGCTCCTATGAACTTAGTATTAACTAACCATTACTTCTATTATTTTAGCTCTAAATTATAATAGCTACAATACTTCTAAAAGGCTATAGATATTCTTTAAACCATATTATATTTTGAAAATTATAATTGCAGATATTGTAACACCATTAATAAGATCTATAAGTTAATAAAAGTGTCTCGTCAGGAAATATCACAACAAATTAAAAGTTTCTAAGATCAAACAGGGCAAGTCAAAAACGTATTAAATCTTTACAAGACTTAAAATCTTATTTGAAGAATAAAAGAATGATAAAGAAATGGAGATATTTTTATGGTACAATATATATAAACATGAGTTATTATTACTCTTTTCTTAAATTGTATATAATTACAATGTTTATTATATTTTAAATAAAGAATTTCAATAATGGTGATATACAAAAAGAAATATAAAAAAACATCAAATTTTATAACTGTAGTAACCAATGAACAAATTGTTACTATTTCTAATAAAAACGTTCAGAATATTAAATATTTTTAGATTTAGCTTCAACTTTATTTTCAATATTCAACAAAATATATTTACATATGACAAAATTGTCAGTCACATTTATGAATGCTTCCGATGATAATTATTTTTGTATTGTATGACAAGAGGATTCGTCATAAACATTAAAATAATTGTTCCAGATTTAATTACAAATTTATTTCTTCTAAAAGTATTATATTTATTGATATCCATTATAAATATATGGTACATTATCACTCAAGCTTAATCTGCAAACATTTAATTATTTTTGATGTATGATCAAATCCTTTAGAAAACTGGAATTGATTATGCATTGCTATCTGTTATTATAAGAAATTTATTAAATATTATAAATATTTCTTATATATTTATCTATGTAATGAAACTTTGATGCTTTTTAGTTACATAGATAGTACAATTTTTGTCTATCTTCATAAAACAAAATAAAAAGATTATAATATATTTTAATAATGGAACAGAAAAATTAATTAATTATCTTTTTAAAAATACATTAAATTAATAAATTTCTGATTGCTTCAACCTCTAAATTATTTGTTTTAACATACTCTTTTTTCCTCATCCTTTTCCTCTTTCTCTTCTCGCTATAATTTACCTGAGTGAGCTACCTTAAATGTCTTTTTTTTATATTTAGCATTACTATATATCTATACATATATCGTTTATCAAATGTAGGAGATTTTATTTTTGTATATATCATGTTATAATTTGTTATTTGTGAATGATGGAAAAACAATAGTGTATTAAATTATCACTTTATTATTACCTAAATATATATATCTACTATTATATATTATTATGAAGAGAAAGTATCTTGCTTTTTGTATCTCTTTTGCTCTTTTTCTCTTTCTTCGTTGTTGGTATTCGACAAAGAAGGATAATGGAATGTAAAAGAAAGAAAAAAAAAAAGCTTATACTTGCGAGAACATCAATATAAAAAGAGGGAAACAGAGAGAGACACTGTACTGAATCGGAAATTGTAAAAAGAAGGAGAGATTATTATACTCGCCCTATTCTAATTCCTCTGAATCAAATTTTCTGAAATCTGAATGTTTTCATAGGAGTTACCGAGCAGAACAAGAATCATTCGTAAATATAATTCGTATATATAATCAACCAAGAGATGCAAAGAATAACTCACGATTAGATTAATTAATTATAGATTCAAAGAATGTATGTGACATTATGGAGTTTGTTTATATGCTGATTGGCTAATGGAAAGAAGGATTTTCTTGACATCTGAACAAAACTAATCCGTCCTCCAATCGTAAAAAATATGCGCGTTACTGTCAATTTTTAGAATTGTAGATGAGTTTGAAAGAATATTGAAGAAAAAAAAAAAAAAAGAAAAAGGAAACAAAAAGGGCTGATAATCTCCAGAATAAATCAATAATACTTTCCCATTTAATGAAAAAAAAAAGGATATTTATGACAAAGATGAATGAAAAGAAGCTTTGAAAGGACACTAAAATTATTTTCGTATTACAATTATAGTTGAATCAAGCCCAAACTTTGGAACGTTGAGTGCAAAGGATTAGAATAATTAAAGGAGGTTATATACATGGATTTCGCGTTCTCCAATACCATGAGTTTGTTTGATTTTGTCGAATTTTGTCACTAGCAAGCTGTAATGCTGTTCATTTCTTTCAAGGACAAGAGCAAAGAACATCTCAGGAATGGGGGGAGAGAGAGAGAAAGAGAGTTCTTTGTATTTTATAAAAATATAACTAATTTAGTTGTTTAATTTTTTAAAATGCAAAGAAATTTTAACGACAAAAAAAGAAAAGATGGAAGGGATATTTAAACAAGATATGTAAGCTTGGTTCACTCGATCTTATATTGATTATTATAATTAAGCCTACTTAATACGTTCTTGTTCAATTTATTTAAGTGCAGCTTTAAGATAATCTTCTATGACATGATTCATCCTCATTGACGATCACTATCTTTCAGTAAATTCACCGCAAATATCGATGACGACAAATATGCAAAGCAAACCATAACAACATAATTAAAACGTTGTACATGGTCGACGAACGATATCGCAAAACATGTTATTGCTTGCCCATTTCGTGTAAGATTACGTTATCGATATTAAATAATACACTATTTTGAAGGAGAAAAAAGTTGTGCGATTTTTTCGAAAAGCTGAAGGACAATCGAAAAAGAATTGCATATTGTACAGAGGAGCTGAAAATCAATATGAAAACTTGTTATTTATCATTAAACATCAAAATTAAAAACTATTATATAACAGTGATTGAAGAAAAAAAGTAATAGAAAATTTTACAATATTGAATGAAATATACAAATACAATAAAAATACATTCTGCATGTGATTCCTGAAATATAATTTCATTTTAAATATTCACGAATGATTCAACGAATCAAGAGCATGAATATATCCTTTTGAATTTATGTTGATTCATTTTTTGTTGTGAATGAGCAGAAACTATGTCTGAATAAATCTGTGCTATGGTATGACCCAGCAAATCCATAAAATAGAATAAAAAAAAAAAAAAATTAAAAGACAAAAAAAAACAATGGGAAGAGGGGCTCTCTCGAGCAGTCATTGCAATTCGCTCCGCGAAACTTCCTTTGTGCGGTTTTGTACATACGTTATATTCCATGCTCTTTTTCTTAATTTCTCTTGCAGTATTTCCGAAAAATATTCGATCCTCATAAGAGACGTGATCTCGTTTCCTGTTTTATGTCGATATGATTGCTTTCTATTGACAAGAAAAGTAACCATGTAATCGAAACTCCTCGAGAAAGAAGCTTTTCTTTTTTTCATTTTTTATTTCATTTCTTTTCATCGGAACACAGAACGAAAGTTTTTCAATGCCTTTGAGAATCCTCATTATTTTTTTCCTCTAGCAGAATGTAATGTTTTAGAAACAATAGGAAATATCGAGTATATTGAGAGGATTATAATAAAGGCGCTAATCAAAGTCAAATGTCTTTCTTTTTAATTCAACGGAATTTTAACAAATAATTCAATTACACCAAGTTCACCAACTCAGAGGCCACAATATTCCGGGAGCAATCGCTAATCAACATAGATACTAGAGAGGAGATGCGGATAAGCGAATCTCACATTGATCGTTCAAACTATCGAGGATCCTTGTTCTTTGAGTATATATTTTGCCTAGTTCCTTTTATAAAAAGGTTCCTTATATAAAAACAAATATATATATATATATATATATATATATATATATATATATATATATATATATAGAATATAGAAAAAGGAATTAAATAATGTTAAGATATTCGTACATATATATCAGAGATGTATAAAAAATAAGATGTCGGCAATACATGTCTTCTCATTTTATAAATAGTATGGGATGGAAGAGTTTCTATAGTTCACATTTTGTTCTATCATCTACTATCTGCAAACAAAGAGCTTGGGTGTTCATTGAAAATATATGCAAGAATACGTTGCGCCGCCATTCGATTAGAACGTCATTCGATTAGACGTCTCTTTCTTTTTTTTCTTGTATTTTCTTTGTGTCATTTTCAATTGAATACCCTTTGCATAAGGATGTATTTGGAAATGTGTAAAGTGACTTAAGACAATTTTATTGTAGTAAGTATACTTCATTAATATTATCAGAGCACGCTTTATAATGAAACATCCTGGATACTTCTTCCAGGATCATCCCATTTTTTTTTAATCAGGTAATTACGCATTTACGTTATATATCGACGTTCGATATCTATTTATTCGTAGATAATTTTAACTCGATAATATGTATATATAATATATAAATGATTCTGTTCAGAGCCAAGAATAATCCAAAAAAGATAATATTTCATATGAAATATTAATTGAAATATAATATTTTTTTATTGATTAAAATTTCTGAAGTTTAATTAAAAAAAGAAAATATAGAAAAATTGCACATTAGTACGTGACCGAATTGTTTTATCATATTTTATAGCCAATCCAGCCGCGAAAATAATCGAGAAGTTACAACATTTCTACATTTGTTTGGGTTGTCTCCACTCAAATGAAAATTTTTTGTTTGTAGATGCATAGACAAAGCAAGGATTTAAAGAATTAATCGCTAAAAAAGGGGGAACGTCAAGAAAGATCATTTACTTCATTTTCGATTGGTTCTACTAATCTCTTCCAAGTGATTGCTGAAATCCTTTTAGATTCAGATACGGCCAGATGACGAAACATTGTCTTCGTAAAAATTGAAAGTCAGAAATTTTTTACATGATTTCATTCTCACAAAGACGCAAAGTATTCCATTACTCATTCTTGCCTGGGATATCGTTAAAATAATAATTTTTATTTTGTAATAATATCTGTTCTATCGAATTCTACGTACCGGGTTAGAAGTAACCAGGACGTAATATGAGTTAGTATATTCAGATGAGCATTTTATTACATATGATAGTTGAATAGAAGGTATTTAAGAGTGGAGATATTGATCATAGATGAGAATGATGTTAATCATAACAATGGTAATAGTAGTAGAAAAGAAAGGATAACGTGCAGTAAAACGTACATTCAAGCCCAGAATTTATTTATTTTATTTTGAAAATTAGATTTAATTCAAATGGAAACAATTTCTAAAGATAACGATTATTCATACATATGCTCAGATGATAAAGTCCTATCGTGATTAATATGTCAACTGAATTAGCATAATTGACGATTTCTGTCCATGTACATTTACTTAAATTTTACGCTCTTCCTTTTTGTAAATGAAGAACAGGATAATAGTATATCGAGTTTGCGACTCGATAAAGATCCGTGAAATCATGCGTGTAGCCTGACAGCACCTTTCCAAGACAGAAAAAACATAACATAACACTTTGCATACGTCACCTTTGATCGATCTTCTTATCCGGCTCGATGTCTTTATTGACCATGAAAGTACAATCAAAGATTCACGCTAAATGATACCGTACATACGTAAGTACAAGTTTGCATTTGTTTTCTCTTTTGTTTAATCTTCTATAACCCCATATACCTTTTATGTCACATTTTTATATATCTTTTTTTTTTCATTTATTTCATTTTTAGTTATTTTATTTTTTTAATACAATATTCATTATTACTTCATATCCGACATTTAATATCTGTTAAATATCAGCTATATTTGTGTAAATGATAATGTAAATTTCACATTATACATTCTTTATAATGATATATAATTTCAAATATAATGTAAGTATTATTGTTCTTTATTTTATTATTTCCCGTTACGTCCAAAAAGACTTTTTACTTCTCTACCGAGATTAGTCAGACAGATTTTTAATATTTTTAGAAATTTACCACAATTTTTGATGCATTTATTGATGTCTTTAGCGATACGTTTCAGAATTGCACATTTCTGGGTTGCGTCTGTGTTTCTTTTCCCTAATGTCCGGGTTACGACAGAAATCCGGACTCCATATAGTATTTTTCTTATGCATTTCATTCTGATAAAACGATTGGTAATATTTTCAAAACTGTAGCATATTATCTGAGGTAATTATTTCGAACTTTGCGACTGGTTGCGAAAGTGTATAAATATTGGTTTTGTCTGACTTGGCACACAGTTGCGTCAGGCTTTCGTCCGAGTTACTTCTGGATTACGTCTAGAATCCTTGCGAAAATACACATTTATATCTTGGTATCGGACATCGCAAGATCGATTTTTAATATTTTCAGAACATTAGCTCAACTTCTGATGTATTTATTGGTGTCTTTAGTGATTAGTTTTAGAATTGCAGGTTTTTGTGTTGTGTTTGGGTTGAATTTGTGAATCGTATCGAACAGTCATTTATTCTTGTGGGGTACGAACCGTTGACAATGATGAAACCAATGAAAAAAAAACAAATTTCAGATGAATTTTTGGAGGATGGAACTTTAGTAGAATTAATATGGGGTACTAAAAAAATAAGGACATACTAATCTTTATTCGATAAGAATATTTTCACAACAAAGAATTATAAACAACGAGTAATCAAATAATTGAAAAGATACTTAATCTATTTGATGGCACTTCTAAAATAAGTGCTGATTCGATTAACTCTATGAAGATTAATGAGCATTTGAGATTTCTTAGAGTTGTTAAGTAAATAATAGCCTTCAGTAAGTACATGCCACTTCATAAGTTAAAATTGAAGATAGGAGAAATTTAGAAATTAATTTAAGAAATTTAGACTCAAGAAGTAGATTATTCGAAAACTTTTCTCATAAACTTAATTGTCTTCATGTATCCCATTTGTAGTTAATTATTACTTGGCAGCTGTTGCATGTAATTTAATGAGTTATGACTTAGCCATATTCAAAATAGTTTTCCAAAATATTTTTATTATTATTTTTTTTATTTAAGTAGTTGTCGTTTGTCATTCGTGTGCATGATCTGTTGTACTGTCGATTTGTAGTTTGATATCTGTGCTTTTTTCATTCTGAGTTCATTGTCTGAAATGATCCTCAATTTTTTATTTATAGATTTATTTGTTGTGATAAATAAAAGCTTATAAATTCAACATTAATTAAACATCTAAATTAGATTAAAAACAAACAATAGTAAATTAAAATATGAATTAACAAACATATTAGTCATTTTCTTAGTTATATAAAATCTTGAGTCATTCACTATTCTTGTATGATACCACAGTCTACCCCTCCTTAAAATTTAAATCTTCTTTTCTATCTCATCTTTCACAGTTATCTATATATCATTAAAGTGTATCCGTTTATCTCTTTCATTTATCTTATGTTTCTTTCGCTTATTTTCGCTGTCTCAAAATGTCTTATAGAAACCATTCAATTTATTGCTATTAACATTTTTTATATACAATTTGTCACCAATTTTTGTCAGGTTCTTCAATCATCCTATTTTCATTTTCGTCTTTAACATATTATTCGTTTGGCATGAACAGGCTTTTTATTTGTTCCATATCTGAGTAACCATTGATAATTACTGTCGGTATCACTTCTACTCCTTTATAAAAATCTTCTAATAATTACTCATTCAATTCTTACAATGTGTTCTTTTTTATATGTTTTTAATACCTCTGGTACGATTTTATTCAATTGTACTTATACCATTCAAGGCAGGATGATACATAAATCCTTTTTGTAAATCCTTTTTATATTTTGATTCTTCAAATAGTTTGTAGATAGTTTACTAGTATACTGCTTTCCATTGACACATATTATCATATCTGGCTTTCCACTTTTATCAATATATGCATCCAAGATTGTAATTAAGATATTTGTTGTGACCGTCATTAAAAACCTTACTGCAATATTCTTTTTCTTTGATTTCATTATATTAATAATTATCCAAATCAAATAGTCCAAATACATCGATGGAAAGTACTGTAAATTTATGATTTGATTTTATCTTGCATTTATGTCTTTTTGTCTTATTCTTCCACTTGACGCATATCTTATAACATTCGATTATATTTCTTATCATTTCTCTAATATTTTTTATATTATAGAATTTGCACAAATTTTGAAATAGGAATGATATTTCTATGTAAATTCCGTACTGATGGATCATTCTTATAAACTCCTCTGTTTTCTTTATTCGTATTTTTATTTTTCCATTTTCATCTCTTTCAATTTCTTTTATTCCGTTTATTATACCTTCGTATATATAATCTTTTATCATATCTTTTATGATTATCCATTCTTCGGTTTCAGTGACATAACATTTAGATAACCTATCTGCTATATTATTATCTTTACTTTTAATACTCTTCAATGTGATGTTAAATTCATTAATTATCAATTTTCATCTCTCTATTCTCCATGAAATTACTTTATTTGCAAATACGCAATTTCTGTTATCTATTTCTATAAAACTGGATTAAATTTTTATAGAGTACCAATGATTTTACAATAACAAACATTTTTTTTCCATTATAGAATAATTTTGTCCAATCAAATTGAATTTCTTACTATAATAGTCAAGCACTTCATGTTCTTGAAATAGTACTACTCCCATTCTATCTAATGAGGCATTTCAATGTAAATAGAACTTTCTTATGAAATCCAATAATTTTAGTTGTGCTTTGTGTTGTATATCGTGTTTAATTTCTGGTACTATTTTTATTTATCTACAATCATTTAATCATTTTTCTCTACAGTCGTTTTATAGAACTTTTGTTATAAAGATTACTTTTCAGCTATCCGGTATAAAATTTATATACTATATAATGATGTTTACTAATTTCTATATTTCTTTTTTACTACTTAATTCTGTACTTTGACCAATTAGTTGTTTGATGTTATTCATATCAATTTTTATTTCTCCATTTTCAATCACGTTTTAATCATGTTTTCTAATATCTCAAATTTTATCGTTAAAAATTTGTTTTTATCAAAATTTATCTTTACTTCATAATATCGAAATCTATTAAATACTTCAAGTACTACTCTGTTATTCTCCTCAATATCCTTTGTATATATGAAAATATCATGCAATTATTTATGTCAAGTATCTTATTGATGGCTCTTTGAAAAAGATTTGATCTCGATTTTATTCGGAATGGAACTCACTTGTGTCGATATTGTTATCCGAATATCGTAAAATTAGTTAAATTTCTGCTTTTTTCGTCTAATAAGATCTGATTAAATTCAATTTTTAAATCAAGTTTAGTAAAATATTTATTGTACCCAATTTTATAAAGATATTCAAATTTTTTTGGGTCTTTCGTTACATGTAGTTAATTATGTTGACTTCTTCTGAAAAAGGAATGGCCAGTAATGTTTAACAAGACTAGGAGATCTTGATGATTTGAGTCTGAAAGTTATAGATTGACTTGTTACGATTTAGATTTTGATTGATGCTTTGGATTGAAGCATAGCCAATGATGTTGGTAAGACTCGGAGTGCAAATACTTTAATGCGACTGAATCTTGATTTCTCTTAAACTATCCGTGAAAGTGATAATGAATTAGGAGTGAAATAAAATGAAAGGAGTTTAAGTAAAAAGTGCCTGGAAGGAAAAATAATAGATATATTCTTATTGGCTGTAAGCTTATTGGAATTGTTTGTTCGAAATGTTTAAACAATTTCATGTGTAGTTCTTTGCCTGGTAATTGTATGGACCTAGGAGTGTTGTACTTATATTTAAAGGGTAGGGGGTCAATTCCATAGCTCATTTTGTTTAGAAGTCTACCTCCACTGTTTATTTATTGACCGACTCTATACATTTGAAAATTACATGTGTGACTAAAGATGCCTCAAATAAAGGTAACAATGTATTTTTTATCTTTAGTTTCTCTTGGTGAATATCCAACAAATTCCCTTGGGGAAATATTCTAGATATTAATATATGGCCCTTAGAAGAAAGTATTGGCAATTATTAAGAGTACACAGGTCCATCTATAGAGTTTGGGATTGGGAATAAGTTCTTATATAAATCTGATATATTAATTAACAATAATAAATTATAATATCAATTAATAATAATAATAATTAATAATAAATATTGTTTATTATTTGTTGTTCACCCGTTTCTTCTGATTGTTTGTTGTTTTTATTATGATCTTACTTTTTTATCCTAGGGATATAATTTGTTATTAAATAGTTTCTTCTTAGATTAAAAGAAACTTCAGTACAAATTCAAAGTAGCTATATTATTCTATCAGTATTTACTATAGTATGACTAATCTTTCTAATCTGGAATATCCCTTAGTCAAGTATGCTAACTTTCTCAATCTCTCCTAGAGGCTGATAATGTGATAATATCTAACACTAAAAGTTTAATTTTTTACATTATTGGCAGTTTTAGTGTTCTTTAACTTTAAGTAATTTTATAATATGAAAAGAAAATACTAGGTGCTAGTAATAATAATCAAAAGCATCGTTTGTTTAAACAAATAACCAGAGTTCGATTTTCGCCGATCAATTATTTGTATTTATTTCCAAAGAAGAAGGATGACCTTTTCTGAAATGTCCGTATAAAGAATCGTTAGATCATTCTTGTATAAACTCTATGATTTTCAACCATAGAGGAACGTATCTTTAGTATTAGGTTGATAATTTAAAGGTGGCTGTAATGTAAGCACATTCCAGTTTGAGTTATGAAAAGATATGGGTTCGAATACCATGAATGGCGCATTCTCGTAGAATCTGAAAGCTAATTAAAAGAGAATAATTAATAGAAAAGTAAGGTCAAAAGGTTTCATGGGACTGCCTTTTCAAAAGTTGTACACGTTTATCGAAACGATTAAGGATCTCAAATACAAAGATGTGATTGGTAGTATAAAAGAGTGTATGTAAAACTGCGGATGTCAGGAGCTGATTAGATCAACATGATAAAGGCTCTTCTCCAAATTATATCAATCATATCTGTTATAATGGTTTACTGTGAATATTACTTCTGGATAAAATTAGGACAAAGCTAAAAGTATATGATCTCCTGAAATCAAAACCCAATGAATATGGTAATATTAAGATTAAGTCTGTTGTGCAAAGAGGGATTTTTAGTGAGTAAGAATTTCACAATGTTTGTTGTTGAACTATAGTTCTGCTTAACATTTCTTTATAGTTATAACATGAAAAAAAAAGAAATGTTGTCTTATCCTTATTATTATAAAAGGAAACTTATGACAATAGACTAGATTAATCAAAATTTGTCTTAAAAAATGTATCATATAAGAAGAGATTACTGTATAAACTATATATTTCTTTTTAAAACATTACCTTTAATGGGATGTAATGTTTCTGCACAAGAATTATTCCTTTCTAGCATCTCAAAGCATTTATAATTAAAAACGTTCTTGGTTTTTTTTTTTTTTGGTTATTTTTATCAAATTTTTCTTTCTTAAACAAAAATCTAGTAATACTAAACCAAAAACAAAACAAAATCCTAAAGATTATTATACTCCATACTAATTTACAGCATTGATTGGAGTGTCTATAAAATCAGTTCTGTTAATGAAACCATTAGATTCATTAAAATATCTACAGTATGGAAAGATTTTATATAAATTATCAGATAAATTAAATTTAACTGTTTGATTATTACTATTAGTTACAGGAAAAGTATAATCATTAATATCATAATTTGAATCATATTCAGGCAATGTACTACATTTTTATCAAATATAGAATTTTTAAATGGTTTTAGACTTTTTATATAATTTTTAGTTGTTGTAAGGATTGCATTAGATTTCTTATTAAGATTACGAGAAATTTCTGTGCTGTTTAAATCTTTTTCATTATTAAAAGTTATATTATTAGCAATTGCAGTAACAGAATATAGTTTAATAACTTCTTCCTCTTCTGCGATATTTGGAGTTGTATTGTTTTTATTTAATAGAGATCTTAAACTTTCAACATCTTCATTAAAATATAATGAACTTTTTTTTATTTTCATTTTCTTCTATTGTATAGATTTAGTAACTGGCTGCTCCATACTGATAAAGTTTATGCTTACAAACTTTTTATCAGAGATAATTTCTTTCAGGAAATTCTCTTCTAAATATTGTTTATATTTGTTTCTGGAGGACCATTATCACTTTTAGTATAAGAATCTCTTATTTCAGTTTTAATTTTCTTATCAAATATTACTTTTTTCCTCTATTATTGTAATATATTCATTTTTACTCATAGAGACAAACTATTTTGATCAAATTATAAGTTTCAAATGCAAAGCTATTTAGAAAATTTTTGTAAGGACTATTAATAAACATATCATAATTGTTTGTATCTTCTAGTCCAAGAAAATTTATATCTTCTGAAAGTATACTTGTTTGCCATGATTAAAATAAAGTTGAAAAAATTCTCTACTATCAAGTTTTCTATAAATAATTTTTCAGATTCTTCATTGTCAATTAGTAAGTCTCACGCATTATTAATTTTTTTTTTTTTATTTTCTTATTGAAATTTATTCTATTATTTAAAGCGTTACCAATTAGATGTCCATCTTGTAAATTGATATATAAATCAAGCTGGTTAGTATTTAGTATCCCTAATATGTATAATATGATAGTAGAATTCATGTAGGTATTAAATTTTTTTTTAATATTTTTGAATTGTTATTAAGTTAATTCGTTACCTACAAAAAAATCCATTAACTGTCGTGATATAATTTTTTAAGAATAGTCAAAAAATAGAACGTGTATTTATATAAATCTTTGTTATGTCTAAATAACATAATAATAAATAAAATTATAATAAACTGTTGCCTATATAATGTCAATTATAAATATATAATACGATATCAAAATTTTGATGTATAAATATAAACATAATTAAAACTGAAAAAAAAAGAATAAAAAATCCAAGACACAGGATTAAATCATATGAAATCAAATAAATTACAAATTTAATTCCATATTTTAATTACTCATCAAAAACTTTTTAATATATTATTATATTGATTAATAAACTAATTCCTTTTAAATTTGAATTTTATTAAAAAAACACTATAGTAATGATAAAGTTCTTTAACTTTATATTTTTAATTTATATTAATTAATTAAGCAAGTAAAATACAACTAAATTGTTAAATAAATTGAAATATAAATATTAATGCTTAAATTAAGAAATACTTTAACAAGAAGTTTTTAAAGTTAGAATGATACAAGTTTTCACGAAAATTATATTTCTTTTTTCATTAATTTGTGTATTATATGATTTATTCAGTGATATTTTTATTTAACTTCTTGTTATAAACTTTTTTTGTAAATTAATAACTAAACAAATTTTTTTACTCATTGATATATTTATTCGTTCCTTGTATTTAAGCTATCCATACTGATTCCACGAGTACTCGCTTATAATCAGACGATATACTTATAAATGTTTTCTTAATTACCTTTGAGAATTTCTAATCAATTCACCTATAATCAAGTTTGTATTTGATCTTAACATATTTCACATATAAAAAATGTATGTTGTTCTTGCGTTTAGCGACGGCTATTTGCTATAGCTGGAGTTTTAATTCTTTAACAACTGCCATATTGCAACATATAACAATAACAATTTATAAACTTATTTATTGACGCATTTTTTAATCTGATTTATAAATATAGTAATTTATATTATTATACATTTACATTCCTTAGAGATAATTCCTTAAAGATAAAAAGCCATTAAAAAGTCTAAGTATTAACAATTCTAAGCAATAGAAAAAAATTCTGAATGTAATGCTGTCAGGCAACTACTTGTCATCTGCTAAGTTGGAGCTATTATCTACCTAGATATGTTGCATAGATAAGTAGTAAGTGATATAAATATCTCCTTTAAATATTTGTAAATATGATTATGCGCATAGTTATTGTCTATTTCTTTGATATTAATATTTTACTATAAATATTATTCACCATTGACAAGACTAGGGAACGACAAGAGAATTATAAAAAATAAATAATGTTGCTATAAATACTGTTCTGAATATTATTAGACCAGATATTTGTTTTATTACTTACAATGCTAAGTTTAATAACTTGTCTAGAAAGACAATCCAAGGTCAGGCAAAATCTAATACACATCCTATATAACTTAATTAATGAACAACCAAATTAATAATTTTCAAATAAATTTTCTTAATTATCTCATCATTTCAATTTATATTATAATTCATTTATTTAATAAAATTTAATTGAAGCTTATTTTGTTTTCTTCGTTCGATTAATTTAAAGTGATCCACTTTTCTTGGTTTATTTTGCTCAACAGTAATTCACTCTTCTTTATCGCACTATTTCCTTCATGAATCCTCACTTGTAGTCTATATACTTTCAAGATTTGATATCTTAATTTGGATATTAGCCTCAAAAATAAATATCAATTTTAAAAGCTTAGCATAGTTTTTATGATAAGCTATTTTAATTCAGTCCAAGTTAACATAAACATAATTATATCAGTCTTACACTTATACATCAATTCAAGCTCCTTAGACAGCAAGTCATATTTCCTAGATTTTTCTATTATTACAGTTAGTAAATTATTAATATTTACTTTAATTAGCATAATTGTTTTTTTTGATTTTGTCCAACAGAAGTATGTCAAGTTTCTCAACGTTATTTCATAGATAAGGTAAGAGTTTCTACCCTTATATCGACTTTCTCATGATATAGAATTTTTTTAGCAGAATGGTTTTTGATTTCTATAAATCATAAATATAGATTGTTTATTTATGAAGTAAGTTTTCATACTTATTGTACATTTATTTACAAATTTCTTGAGCTATGATTAGACCTTTTTATGGCTACCTTTTTGTGCCTAGATTCCTTTTTGTGGCTACTGTTCACAATATTTTTCCTTTTTTATAGTGCAATGGAAGACTCTTAAGTGTCTTTGTAATAGATAAAGTTTAATTTTAGATTTATATCCATGTAGCTCATTATTTAACTTTACGAACTCCACCTGATTCAGATTTTCTTCTGATATGATACTTATTTTTAATATTACTATTTCCTTTTTGTCTTTATTAATAATAACGATATTATATAAGTCATAAATATAAGTATTTATTCATATTTTGTTAATTAATAATATTTTTAAGTGAATTTTTATACAGCATATAATATCAAAAATTCAAAAATTTTAAAATACACTTGATAAATTAGATATTCGTTTATTTCTTCATATATTAATTTCTAATTAAATACATGATATTAATAATAAGTATAACGATTTATCAGTATACCCATCATTATTTATTATCATATTAATAATTATTGTGTTGATGATATATTTTATAATTAGTAGAAACAAGATATTAAAAGTATTTAAGGAACATCCTGTACTTATATATTTTATTGCTTATTTTTATATATCTCATAAATCTAATATATCCTATTGCTTGTTTTTAGTATTAAATTTGCAACTAGTAAAGTGGTATAGAATCAGTGAGCCGAAAGATACTAATACTGTTATGTAATATAAACATACTAAATAAGAGATGTCTAATCAGAAGAAAAGGTGGAGAAAAAAAGAAAGATTAAAAAGCCAATAAAAAGAAATAAAAACCAAAAGGTTGATTCAGAAGAAAATAAATGTTGAAAGACCAATTCAGAAAAAAGAAAGATTGTACTGAAGATAAAAAAGATCAAAAAGCCGATTCAGAAGAAAAGGAAGATTATACGGATGATAAAAAAAATCAAAAATCTGAATTGGAACGAAATAAAGAAGATAAGCCTAAACTAGTTGAGAAAATAGAAAATACACCCTGTATTGCTGTATCAAAATTTTAAACATAAAAAAATTTATAGAATATATTTAACATTTTTTCTTTGTTTATATAATATTATTACTATAAAATTCGTAGGTATAATAATTTATTTTTATAAATTATAAATATTTATATTTAAGATTTATTAAAAACAAACTCGAAGTATATAAGGTTTTATAAGGTGCTTCATATATCTTCTAAACATAATATAATATTTATAGATATTTATAATCATTATAATTATTAAAATTTATTAAAAAAAGCTGAGAATAAATAAGACAAATATAAGTAAAGCATAGTTTATTATAATAAAATGAAAGTAATTGTATTCAAATAAAAAGAATAAAAAGTATGATTTGATATTGACTCAGTGGTGATCCTTCTGGTTATTTCTTTGTAATATTTATATTCGGAAAATTCAGTTCATTATCTAATTTTTTATTATAATAAAAATCAACAGTAGATTATTCTTAATTAGCTCTCATTCAAACTTCCTGCAGAGGATTCGTAATACGAATTTAATCGAAAATACAGTTTTTGTTAGGTAAAATAAAATTTCGTATGTAACAGAGTTAATTCATAAGAGAAGAAAATGAGCATGAAAACTTTATGTAGATGATATGATCGAAAATATTTAAAGATGATCAGAATAACATATCTTGGAATGTTGTAAGTTATTAAAGAGTACTTAAATTATAAAACCCTTAAATATGTCTTAATAATGAATAAGATTATGAACATAGAGAACATAATAAATGTGATAGTAGACATTAAATCAAAAACTTAAAATGTTTAAAATGTTTTATTACTAAATGAAAAAAAAGTAGAATTTATACTCTATCTCAATCTTTAAGAAAAAAATAAAAAGTGTAATAATGATTTGTTGTTACAAATTGAGGTAACTTTATGGGAAGTAACCATATTTAAAATATATTTAACATAATGTTTTAGTATCGAACTAATATTAGTAGTGTTTTTTATTAATAGGTGTATTAGTATTTTGATTATTTTTGTAATCATGATAGGTAGTTTTCTCATGCATCTTTTATATGTATGTGTGTAACTCTCCTAGAAGTTTTATTCATAAAACATACATTTGAAGAAAATTAATTTTTGAAATTTTTAACATAAAAGAAAATAAAATTGAAAAATTAGTAAAAGGAATAAAAATGTGATGAGATACCACAAAATATACGTAAAAATGTCTAAAAAATTCGTTTTTTAGTTCTTTCTATAATGTTCTCCTTTTTCATATTTTTTATTTTAATTTGGTAATCTAGGATAATTTTATATTCATAGTATTTATTTGTATTATAAAAATACAAATGGTTTCTACAGTATTCAGTGTATACCTATTAAAACATTATCTTCATGAGTATAACTGTGTTATTCCTTTTTTAATGAAACAAATTCGGGATTTGATTTAAATCCATAAGGTTTTTAAAATATTCTTTCATTGATGACAGTTTTCTATCATCTTTATCTAAATTAAAGTTCTTTTTCAGCCACTTTTAAAAACAATGTCGCATGTTTTTGACATTTTTCTTTATTTCGAAGTATAAGTGTTCCATTTATATTAACGATTTAATCACCTTATTTATATTTCACATATTTATATTATTTTTTTATCCTCGTTATTGTATTTTATTTCACCTAACTTGTTCCATTGAAATTTCTATAATGATCTTAATAATTTATGTAAAGTTTTTAGAAACCTACAAAATAAAATAAGTAAAAATGTATTTATAAGGTTTTTGACACCATTTAAAGGACTTGCAATACTCTTTTCGGAATTTACCAAAAACGTCATTACTACATTTATATCTATATCAAGTCATTGTGTTCTGATGAATCGTCTATCTAATATTTTAATAATTAATTGACTGTAAATTTTAATAATTAATTGTAAATTATTTACATATAACAACCAAATTCCAGTGAAATTTTGATTTATTATTTTAAGTTGTTAATTTATTTAGACAAATACTTCAGGAATTTTTATTTACCGTTTAACAATCAAAACAAGAATTGATATATTTAAAAATACTATATTGGATACTATATTGGATAGTGACCATTAACACTTACTTTTTTATTAATAAACCCCAAATAATATTGTTGGGCATGAGACATAACTATAATTTATGATACATGATCAGAAATTTCCATATTGTAACCATAAACTGATATTATGAAACTGATTACTATTTAGATATTATAATAATAGAAATAATGAAATTATAAAGAAATTTACTATATCTGATTCTAGTAACTCAAGTTGGACACAAAAATAAAATAAAACTTAATGAAGTTACCATTTTCTTTTGTAGAGTTTATAATTAACGATTGTACATCTTGTCTTGAACATGTTTTAATCATCAACATCTCTAGTTCTTCTATTTTATTTCTTCCTTCTTAAAGTCCTCGTTTATAGTCAAATGAGATATTCTTCAAGGTCTTCTTAATTACTTGGGCTTGGATGTATATCTTAATGTTAGATGTCAAGTGCTTTGACGCAATTCTTGTGATATACTGTAATTAACCTATTCTAGGTTATAACATATGGAATAATTCACATTTTACATCTGTACAACAGACCTAATTCATTAGTAAGCAGGTCATATTTTCTTGTCTTTTCTACTTCCAATGTTTGTAAATTATCTACCAATTAATGTTATTCCTACTCCAATTAAAGTTATATTCTTTTTTACATTATCAAAGACGGATATGTCAGGTTTAGTGTTCTGAGTTTTGACATTTGTCTTTATTGTATCCATTCTACTTTCAGTACTCAATATTTCCTGCACTGTGATTTTTTATTTTCTTGGAACTTTTTGAGGTCATATTTTAAGCATAATTGTAAATGTATGCATCTCATCAGTTTAGTATGTCTCCTGGCGTAATCAAAGGATAACATTCTATTGCATCTCATTGCGAGATGTTCCACTATTGCCATCTTCTCCAGTGATTCCAATTTTATATCTCATCAATGAAAATATTTCTATCTTATATGTAGCATAACGCTATTTCTTCCATGGCTCTAATATTGCTCTTCTTTAGTCATATTAAGGATCCTTTTATTGAAAAGGCAGAAGAGTTCTTAAGCTTGTATAACATCGGGTGATTCGTTTTATTTTTAATATCATTATAGAGATTTTTGTGTTGCTTTTTGGTAATTATCTTCCTATATAGTTATCCAATAAATATTGTCTTCTATTTTATATTTAATCCAAACATACTTTTCTATATGGAATAGATGAATACTACATTTCTCATCTATTTTTAAAATTACTTTTCTTTTTAATGATCGAATGATTAGGAACTCTGTTTTAATTGCGTTTTTAGTTCTAACAGCATTATTTCACTTTTAAATTCTATATTTTGAATCCTCTGCCTAGTTCATCTCTGGGCAGCTTTTCTTTAAATTCAAGTTATCTGTGAATGTTATTCCTTATTCAAATCTGTCTGATTTATTTATTGATATTGCTATATATCAGAAATTCTAAATTAATCACCCTTATATAGTAATTTATTAGTAAGATCGAATGCTCATTAATCGCTTTTACAAGATTTCTGCCGTTCAACTTAGACTTACAGAACTTATCAACTCTTTAATTACTTAATCAATTGTTTCCTTATTTATCCTACTTTGTACTGATTCTGTTATGTTAAGATACTCAAGTCCTTCAGTTTACGTAGACAAGTCGCACTATCTTCAATTATTTTCGAGTTAGTTACTGATTTTTCCTTGTTCATTTCTAATCCAACATATTCAAAAAACATTTTTGTTTCATTTATCATAGATTCTAAATGTTGTTCTTCTTATGCTAATATTTTTAAATCATCAATAAACAATAAATGGTGATATAATCATAGAGTATAACAAATTATCCATATGAATACTTGAGTATTTCCTATCCAGTTCTCTTAACAGATCTAAATATAGAATGAATAATAAAGGAGAAAGACTATCTTCTTGTATATTCTCTCTATCTTCTTTTTCAAAAATTATTTTCCATTGTTCCTTATAGAAAGTTTTACATTTCCTAAATACATTTTTAAAAATTTTATAATTCAATTTAGCATACTTATTTTTTCCAGGCAGATAATTAAATATTTATGTTCTAGAGTCATAGACTTTTTTAACATCAATCCAAACTATTTTAAATATATTTTGATTATCCTTATTAATCATCAGATTTAATAAGGCTTACTCTTGACCCTTTACACTCTTTTAACTGTACCTAGTTAGTTTTCTGCCAACAATTCTCGACTTTCTACGTCAAATTGTAATATTTTGGTTATACACTTCATAGTCAACTTATAGAGGTTAGACACGCAGGTAATCTACCTGAAGTCTTTCCCACCAGTATGTTTACCCTTAGAAATTAAATATATGATTCCCTTATAAAACCATATTTCTATCTCTTCTTCTTTTATGCAGATAGTTTTTATGGCTTGGAATAATATTTTGTGGGTGCTAATCATGTGTTTGATAAAGAAGTTGTAGATTCTGTTACTTTTCGTTGTTTTCCAGTTTGGCAAGTGTTATAGTATTTTGCAAAATTTGATATATGATAAAAAAGATCTTGAGGATTTTCCCCAGGGATATGTTCTATGTTACGTCCTGCGTCGACCCAACTTAAGACAGAACTATGTAACCATAAATAAGTAATATCTTCCTTTTCGTAGAATTAAAATGGGCATTAAAAATCCTAACCAATTTAAGGATTAGACATATGTTTATAATAAATAGGCACTAAGCCTCCTATCATTATACAAAGAGAAACGTGCCCAACAAATAGAAAGCAGGAAATACCAGATGCCAACACAGATGTGAGCACGTGCGTTGGGTCCATAGAGCCTCATCCCCAGCAGCACGCAGGAGGCTAAACTCCGGAACCGCCATTGGAAATCTTTGCCGTCAACTAGGGGGAGGGCTACGATTAACTAATGACGATACCGCGGCAAATTGCTTCTCCTTGATTGGGCAACATTCCTTCCTTTGATCGGCCGCACATATCTCGACGATATTGCTTAAACCACTTCGCTGTATTAATCTCGACGATTATTTAGATTATTACTGCTTAAGTTGTTATTAGACTATTGTTGTTTAGATCATTTCGCTGTATCCCTTATTACTTTCTGCATCAAACATAAGTATTCATCAGCTTCTACGGCTCCTGTTTTTATTTCCTTCTTCCTAAGTTTTGGCTTATGTCTAATAAGATACTCCTTAAAATTTTGTTTATTTTGACTTGAAATGACTCTGACGTGAAACATAAAGGAGATATAAGTTAAAAGATTATTTATAGCTGTTTAAAGGTAATTCGCTCATCCAATTCTTGATTAAAATCTTTTTTTGCATCAAATTTTACAAAAAAGCATACCATATGAAAAAAATATAATCTTATTCATTTTTTTACCGTTGAGTAAAAACAGTAGAAAACTTCACTGTTTCTTCATTGTTTCTTCACAATTTATCTATATCTATTGAGTTGTTATAATAAGATAACACGTAGATTTAAATACTAGTAAGATATGTACAAAATCAAAATTGGAATTTAATTATAAAATTTTCAACAAATTGCTAATACGAATTCAAAATTCCAAAATATTTAACATTTTATAAAATATTTAATAAAATAATATTTTATAAAATTTTTAAAGAATCTTTATCTGTATTTTAAAGTATATATAGAAAATTTTTTAAATTATCAAAAATATTTTCTAAATATTTTTAATATTTAATTTATGTTTAATTTATAGTATTTCTTAAAAATGAATTATATAAAATCTACCATTTATTCTTTATCTTATTTATTCAGTATTTTATTGTATATAAGTTCATTTATAATTATAAATTAAAGATGACGTAATAGATATCTTATATAAGTATATTTAAATAGCTAAATTATTGTATTTATCTGATTTAAACATTATTTTACATTATATTTTTCTTTAAATATCTAAGCTAAAAAAATATTACCCATATAACATTAGAAATTATACATAATAAAAAAGATTTTATGCATGAGAAATCAAAAATAAGAAGAACTATTAAGACTAAATCGTGTATGTTTAAATCCTAACTCAAATAAACGTATTTTTAATAAGGAACTAAATTTTTAAAATGCTTAATAAAGCAAATCAAGCAAAAATGCTAATGCCTGGACAATTGTGTTACAGAATTGTTTAAAGAAATCAGCTTTGATAAGAATTGTAAATATCGGGATCTTAAAAATGTCTTTATAAATGAAGATTATATCTATTGTCCTTTTTGTGATTTTATTCAAACCCTCATTTCAATTTAATAATTACATTAAAAATAGTAATAAATCAATGTCAAGAATCAAGAAATTAATAATAGAAAAGTATTTGGATTATACTTATGTATTTAATATGGACTGTATTAAGGAAGATATAAATAAACTTTATTTAAATAAATTTTTTAATAATTTACAATATATGAAAGAATTATAGTATAATTTTGTAAAAAAGCAGTTTGGGAAAATGGATGGTATTTATCAAAATGTGTTCCTGAAAAGATAAAAAATGAAGTTAATTATTATTCATTTAATAAAATACTCATAGATAATAAAACATCTAGGAAATTTTATTTAGCTTACTTAAAAGTTTACAGTGACCCTGTTTGGCCTTATTATTATGATATGAATAAAGGTTGTAATGCTTCTTTAAATTAGTTAGTCAGTGTGATAGATTTTGATAATCTACGAGATTATAGAATTATGATGCTCCCAAATTTTTCATTTAACGATAATAAATCAATATCTGAAGCAGATTTGTCTATAAAGAATATTAATTTTATATTGTAAAAAGACATTAAGAATAGTAATTTTATATCTAATTTAGAATAGTTAAGAATAATCTCTTACAGTCTAAAAATTCTTTTAATTATTATTGTAAATTTTCTGTAATAGCTGGTTTTTTACTGAGAAAAATAATTTGGGGATATTTATTATCAGAGGGAATACAGAACATCGAAAATATACATATATGGTTTTATGAGTATAATTCTTTTAATATCTTTGATTTTGATTGAGATATTTTCATTTATTAAATAACTGAATTTATAAAATATCAAACCATACATTTTATTGTTAGAAATATTTATGTAATTGTTTTGTATCATATTTTGAGTTATGTTTATTTTAAAAATTCCAAATAAATAATTATTATTATATTTATCATCATATCAAAAATATAATTTGAAAAATAATTTTTTATCATTATTTTATTTGGAAGAATCAGCTAATGTAGATAAACTTATATTTTTATGGGCATTTTTTTATTAAGGAAGCATAAATAATGCTTTTAGTTAATTAAGATTGTAAGTAATTTGAGCAAGTAATTAGCTAAGATATAATAGATGAGAAAAAGCAAGCTTCACATAAATAAATTCATCATCAACCAGCTTGTAAAGACAGATTGTACTTTTTTAGGAACGAACTTGGACAAGAGATTATCAATATAGAACATAAAAGCAAGAGAATGCCTTTTCAGTTAATGAATATGTTCGTAAAGTCTACAAAAACAATTCTATTGTGCACACACAACTCTGACATAATTATTGATAGTGGCTGATATTAAGGACACAAAATATCATTAGTAGTTCTCCTTTTATAGCTAGCATTCTAATGAACTCTCCTCTTGACAGAACTATAAAGTTATTTATAGAACTATAAAGGTCATTGGTCCCCTTTATTTTTAAAACTATAAATAGCTGGAAAAGGTTGATTAACATAAAGATGATAAAAACAAGTTCCTATAGAAATAAAACAATTTATTATTCACTTTATACCTAACAAACAAACGCTTAGTTTTATCCTAGGTCGCTGCAAAATCTAATCTAATATTACAGGATAGAGCAAAAATATTATATTCGTGTATTTTATCTTTTCTAAAAGAAAAATATAATTCAGAAATTACTATGATGTGAAACAATTAGCCAATCTTTAACTGAAATCTGTATATAATGAAATAAAAATCAAGTATAATAAACTATATAAATTCAATAAATATCCAAATGCTCCAAAAGAGCATTAATTTGGCTAACAGGTGGGAATGTATCCTATTCTAGATATAGTCATTATATGCGCTATAAGACAAGAAAATTTTTTAGTTTTGAAAATATAAGTTCCAGTATTCAAAGATAGAAGACAATGTTTTATAATATTATTAGATATATAAAATAAAGAAAAATAGAGACACTTAAAAATTGTCAAAATGAGTTCATTTTAATATAATCCACGTAATAAGCTACCAAGAGGTTTGATGCATATCTAATAAAAAACATAACATTAAATAAAGAGATTAAAGATTTGTAATAATATCTGGTGCAATGTATACGATAGGGAGAAGGAAGACTTTTCGTGAAAAGCTCGATATAAAAATTCGTTAGGTCATTATTTATTAGTGAAATTTATGATTTCCAACCATAAGGGACATATCTGTAGTAGTAAATATGCGTTGATACTTTAAAGGTGGTTATAAGGCAAAAACATTCCAGTTTGAGTTATGGAAAAAATGAAATTTGAAAGGTAAATAAAAGAGGATAGACAAAGTAGGATCGAAAGGTCTCGCATACTTTCCTTCCAGAAGATACGCACCCTTATTGAAACAATTGGGGGTCTCGAGTACAAAGATATGATTGTTAATATAAAAGAGTATGAAAACAATGGATATTAGAGGTTAATTAGATCAGTATGATGATACTTCTTCCCTGAGTTTACCAACCATTCCTGTTGAAACTGTCTACTGTGGATCTTAATCTGTACTAAGATTAAGATGAGACTAGTAATATATGGTCGCCTAGAGTCAAAACCAATGAGTATTGTTATGCTAGGTTTAAGTACCGTTGATTGTGTAAGGTTACAAGGAGGAAGTTTTATACTATAAGAATCTTATAGTATTTTTCAAGTGATTGGGCCACATTCAATTTGGCATTTCTCTATGCCCCACCTATAGCATTCTAAAAAAACAAGATTTTAGATTGATAATTTCTTTACCATAAAAAAATTAATTCTAATTTTGGTATAATTGTACTTTTGCTTTCACTATTTATAAACTTCAAGATTATCTAATTAAATTGGTAATAATTTTTCAGTTTAATATACTTCTAGATACAATACTTGTCACTTATGCTCCTTTGACTATTCATAACTAGGTTCTCTAGTCATCTTTATATTCTAATTTAAATATTTTTTCATTCTTCATCAAATCTTCAGTTAAGAATAATGCCAGTTGTAAAAGTTGGTATATAAATGTTATGTTATCAAATATCAAATAATTCTTGGTCCATCAATTAAATCTAAATTTAAATATAGTTATATAAAAATCTAGATATCTTTATAATTAAGATAGAAAAAATTATTTTTAGCTAATAAAGATGAAGGTTTAGTGATTGTAAAAAGTTAAAATATTTTTTTTGGTCGTGAATATATTTTTTATTATTTTGTGAATATATCTTTTTTTGTTATGTAAAAAAATATTACTTTTTATTTTGTAAATACTTAAGATTCATGTATAAATGAAAACTTTAATAATGATATCAATTAGCCTTGTTCCTTGATTCAAGAAGACTTATAATATAGAAAGAACTGTAAAAAGTATTTTTTTCTTTACTTAAAAAATATGGTATGGTTAATAAGGTGTTTAAGGTATTGAAGTCGTGCTATAATTAAAACTTAATATCTGTCAGACCCATTAAAAATTTAATATATTTATAATAATTAAAATAAATTTATTATCTTGTTATTGTTCATTAGCTTATTTTTTTCAGATTTATATTTTTTTTAAGTTAATTAAAATACAAAATTTTATAGTAGTTTAAAAATAAATAAAAATTAGTGTATATTGTAAATCCCAACATTTATTAATAATTAATTGAACTGAATTAATTGAACTGAAACTTGAATTACTGAACATTAATTGATAATTTAGATGGTAATAATATAAAAATATTGTTTTCAAATATCAATTAAAATCTAAAATGTTTATGAAAGATATATTAAAAATAAATATATACAGAAAAATTATTTTAAAATTATTAATAAATATATACATAAAAAATTAATTAAACAAAGTTATATTAAAAAACTATTTCAGTAAGAAATTATATCTTACTATAAACTCAGAAAATATTTATAAAAAAAACTCATTTGTATGAAAATATGAGATAACAAAATTAAGATAGAATTATCTATACTATATATAGAGAAATTAATCTTTACTGAATATAGGAAAAATGTAAATGGAATGATAAATGTATAAGATATATTTTTAAGGATGTTGTTTTTGATGAAAATTGTAAACATTATAATTTACATAATTTATATATTGACAATAAATATCTAAAATGTAGTAAAGACAATAAAATGATTACTACTAAAAATGTATCAAAAAATTATAAAATAAATAAATATCAAAGCTATAAATAAAAGTAAAACTTATATGCATTGGATAATTTTAAAAAAGAAAACGTGAATTATCAATTTAATAAAATAAGATGTGCCGCGAATAATGTTAGAATAACGTGCAGTAAAAGTGATAGTTGTAAGCTATATTTAAGAGTGATGTGATTTATGGAAACTTGCCCATTTTTAAAATATAATTCTAAAATACTTTTTACTAAAGGTTTTGATTAGCTTGTTTTACTATATTTAGAAAAAATTATTTTTTGTAAAATTTTAATAAATTAATTTAAAAAAAAAAAAAAAAAACGTGAAAATACTACAAGGAGTAATTCGATGTTTATATATCATGCGATAGAATTGTATGATCAGTCCTGTAGACTGTTTTGGTATGTTTGACAGCTGATTTTATATTTTTCCTTCGAGAAAATATATAAAAAATTTTATTCTGATCTTTCGTAAAAGAAAGATAAGAGCTATTCTTAATAAATCAATAGTCGTTAAAAATGTTCTTATATATGTTCCATAATAACATCTTAATAAAAGTACCTCTTATCAAGCGAATAAAATGAATATGTCGAGAATGAAACAAGTAATGAGATTACACATGTATTTAAATAAATTTTATGATGAAAAAAAGATTTTAGATATCAATATTCGTGATAATTTTTTTCAAATCCTAGGAAAAAGAGGCCATTTTACAGCACAGTTTTAGGAGTTAAAAATAAAAAGAAACAAAAGAATTACATGATTCATTATTTCTTATTATTTATTATTTATTATTTTGAACCTTACATGGCAAGATATTTATTTTCATTTTGAGTACACAAAAGATAGCATTATATGGTTTTTTCTTACAATTTTATAAATTCTAACGATAACATACAAATGCTATAAGTGTAGTTATTATTAATGTCTTATCTAATTTTAAGAAATTTATTCATGTTGTTTTGAGCGCTAAATTGAAAGAACTTTCTTTGGTATCTAATGTAAGCAGCAGAATGGTGATTTTAGATGCTAAAGATAAAATTAAAGATAGCTCGATTTCTTGTGTAATGAAAAGATTTACAACATCGTTCACCATTATAGAACAGCAAATAATTATACGACTAAAATGATTACGATATATTTAGAGCTTTTGCGATAAAAACATTTGAAAATTTTTTAGAATAAGATTCAAGGATTGATTTTGACAATTAGATAATTATTTTTTCAACACTCTTATATCTAAATTAGTTCTTAAAAAGTTCATTAACAAGTTTTGAGCAATTATATACTGTATAATGTCACGTAAAGATCGAATTATTCCTCTTGTATATTGTTTTATGAAAAGAAAGACCAGTGACAATATATTATTTCATCTCACTAAAATGATCAAAATTCGGTTCATAATTATATGAACTCAACTTTTCTTCCTGCATCTTTTTATAAAGATAATTTATATATTATCAAAGAGAGAAAATAAGATACTTTTGCTGTATAAGAACCAATAAAGTAATATGAGTAAATATGATAAGTAAATGTGATAAGCTTGGCTACATGAATTTTAATCTAATATTTGTGTAAAACATCTTGAAAAACACAGAATTTTGTTAAGCTTAAGTTTAGTTTTTATTTCTTATTTTTGCTATATTTTTTTTAGGAATTTTCTATTTAGATTTGTTTAAATTATATCGATAATGAAACAACTACAATTCCTGAGTTAACTACAACCAATATTAGCTATTTTAAAAATGATACAGATTTAAATATAGCTGATACATGTAGTATCGCTAGCAATCAAACTATGCATAATATGCTAATGTTTGCTATGTTCACATTAGATATAATTTTTAATTTAATACTTTGCAAAACATCATAGGGATTGTTAATGTTTAAAATTTGTATTTTACTTATTTTAACCAGTTTAACTTTCGTATATTTTTTCGTATATAATTCGTATATAATTTTTGTAATAAGTAACAACAAGCCTATCCCATGTTATGATATAAGAAATAATTTGTCTTGCATTTGTAAATTAAACAGTTCATTAGCAAGATCATATTTCTAGCCTTCTCTGGCTTTACCATCTGTAAAATTTCTTCTCTCCTTATGCTTACTTCTATTAGCTTATATCATATAAAAGATATAAAACTTAAAATGGAAGATATCTTAATTATTTTTATATTTAGTGGTATTATTTTTCTTGAATATAACATTTAATCATGATATTTGATTCTTTTAATCCTTTAAATAAAATGTATAGGTATATGTCAAGAAAAAAAGTTTAATATAAAATTAATGATTTCTTAATCGGTGAAAATTGTGATAATTAATAAAAAAATGTTTATTTCTTTAAGAAAATTTTGGCTAATTTATTGAGTTCTAAATGCTTGTATACCTTAATTACATCAATCATAAGTATTGCAATTAAACATTTTTGGTGTAAATGTTTAATTATTTAAATATTTTTGAAATATAGGACAAAAGCCAATTACGATAATGATTTTTACTTATAAAAAAGATTTTAGTATTTTCATACATTTTTAATTAATTTAAAATGTCATGTTAGCCTGGCCTCTGCCTGTGTAAAGTCTTAGTTATTTAATATATCGTTTAATTGGTTTTTGTTTATATCTTTTTGGTTTTTCTATTTCATGCTTCCAGGGATTTCTCACTATTTATATTTTTATTTTAATTACAATTAAAATAGATAAAATATTGTTTTCAGAATAATCAATAAACAAACTGCACTATTACACTTAACTTCAGATTACAAACATTTTAAAAACAGATTCCTAATTAATTTATATAATTTATAAAATTAAACAAATAAATCAATATATTAAAATAATATTAAATAGATAATTAAACAAATACAATCTCATTATTATTAGTTGGCATCTTTACCTAGTACTGGTATCTTTTTGATATCCTTAGAAGTGTTCCTTAACATTATATATCTTTTTTTTAAGTGAAAATTATCCATTGCCAAATATGCAAGACATTTGGACAAACTATATGAAAATAAATGAAAAACATAAATATAACGAACGAAAATATAATATTTACTTTTGTATACTCTTATTGTTTTTGACACAGAATTTAAAAAAACATGACCTTCGTGAAAAAAGGCATACTTTATAAAGGAAGAAACAGGATTTGTTCTCTACCGATTACTTACTTATTTTTTTTATTTAGAAAATGTTATTGTTAATTGTTAAGATCACGGTATAAAGATTCATTAGGTCGTATTTTATAAAATCTATAATTTTCAGCCATAGGGGGAATATACATTTCTAGTATGTAATAGATACGCGTCGATGGTTTGAATGTGTTATAAAATAAAAACATTTTTAGTCTTAAGTTAATAGAGAGACGTAATCAATAACTGTTTTTCGGATGGAATCTATAGTTTTTCGAAAAGTCTCGCAGATGTCTTCTCTATTACCTATACATAGAATTTAACATACTTATCGAAACGGTTCGAAGATTGGACTTCAAAGGTTTAGTAATGTAAGCAAGTGTGTTTAAATAGTGAATATAGGGATCAATTAGATCATTACGACGATGGTTTTCTCCCGGGTTATTATATGGCACAATTGGTATGGTATAATTCTATGGCACAAGACTGGTACCTAACAATATGCCAAACGAAGTATGCAACTAAAGTAGTACTTATCTTAAGTTCAACGAAAGGGAACGCTGCGATTTACTTGAGATCATGAGGCGTCTCGGCAAAGAGGATTGGCTGACGGGAACTCGTCACTGGAATTCACTCTTTTGATTGGTGGATGGAATGTAGTTACCGCTGGATAGGTTGATTACTCTTGACTTGTTTGGCTCGATTCCAGAAGGAGTAGAGATGATAGGCGGCGAAATTGTACGAAAGAATTTGTCGACTGTGTCGCGGTAATGAGTTCTTTGATCGCGTTTAAGCAACTTGTAATCGAACGAAATAGAAGTAAAATTGAGATTCGTCTCGATATGAATTAAAAAAATGAGTCGTTTCCGTAGGCACAACTGAGATTATTAATGTAGACTGCTTCAACAATACTTAATTTATTCAAAATAGCAATAACAAATAGATACAAGAATGATGACCGGTTCAAGACAATAATAATAACTAAAGAACAAGTAAAAATGAATAATAATTAAGAATAACCGTAACAAAGACTGAATCGAATAAATCGTATATCGGAGTAATAATCTTGTACCGCGAGAACTAGAAGAAAAATCGTAGAACAGGCGTGTGCAGCCGGTTAAGTAGGGAGCGTTGACTAATCAGCGAAAGATGATTTGCCGCGATGTCGTCATTGGCTCGTTGTGGCTTTACCTTTAGGTGGTGACGAGGTGTCTAAAGAGATTCCTTCTGGCACGGCGACTGACAGCCACCATTGGACATCTTCGCCGCCAGCTAGGAGGAGAGCTCGACGAGCCAATGACGACATCGCGGCAAATTACCCCTCGCTGATTAGATAACGTTTCTTATTTAACCAGCTACACATGTCATCTCGACAGTTGTTGTTTAAATCATATCGCTGTACTAATTACTACATTATTGCTCAGGTTATTACTTAGTTATTATTCCAATATACGATTTATTCGACTCAATCTTTGTTACAATTATTATTCGATTCTCAATTATTACTATTGTCTTAAACTGATCATCATTCTTTTTCAGTTATATTCATTGTTATTGTTTTAAATAAATTGAATAAATCTCAATTCAACTTCTATTTATAAATTGCTTAAATACGATGGAGGAATTTGTTCTTCGCGGCACAGTCGACAAGTTCTTTTGTGCAATTTCTCCACCAATCAATCACCGCCAATCAATTCTACTCTTTTCTTGAATCAAGCCAATTTAGCCGAGGATAAAGGAATCGGCCTACCCAGTGATAAATATTCAATCCACCAATCAAAAAAGTGAATTCCAACGTCGAGTCCTCAGCCAATCCTCATCACCGAAACGAGATAAATCGTAGCATTCCTATTCGTCATTAGGTAAAGGTAGGCGTCATTTAATTGGTTTGCATACGCCGTCTGGCACACCGTTGTCCAGTCCCGTGCCATAGACTGCATACAGCAGATGAAGGCCAAAAAAAGCACATTAATCTCACCTAGCAGGAACTCCTTGAAGAGAATTTATTTTCCTGAGGCCTGTTCTTCGTAGACGTAACAATACTATGGATATTACTTCTAGATTAAAAAAAGAACATGGCCAGTCGTGTATGGTTCCCTAGAGTCAAAATCCAATGAGCATGGCTGCGCTGAATTTAAGTAACCCTTGATAATCTGCTGCAAGTTTATTTCTAATCAAGGTTTTTTTATAAATAATATAAAATATAAAAAGCTTAAGAAGAGGTGGAGTCATTCTAAAATCTTTATAAAAAATTTAAAAGAAATTAAAAGAAATAAAAAATTAAAAGAAACGTTAAAAGAGAAGAATGTCATATAACAATAATATAATTAATAAAACGATTGGCAATTATCATAATTTATATTATATCAAATGTCAATTATTTTTATATTCCAATTGTAATTTTTGTTTGTTTTAATAAACAAAATAATCAATGTTTCATTAAAGTACTTAAAGTATTATGACTTATACTATGAAAATTTACGAAAAAATTGTAAATGTGTATTGCCTCTTAATATATAATCATGTAATTTATTTAGTCAGTGAATTATTATTTAGAACTCAAGTGTAACTATTACTGTTTTATGTCAATTGAATCGAATTTTAATATTATTTTAGAATATAAATTAAATTTCACTGAGAAAAATCAAAATAGAATGTGTATTGATTCATACTCAGATAAATCTTGATATAATGCTCAAAGGAATTATCTAAAATGCCTGTCACGAATTATTAGACAAAAATGGTAATGCAATAATATACAATAATGATATTCATCTATGGTCATTTTGATAGAGAATGTAAACTATGAGATATGAATAGTTTATGAATTAATTAGTTATTTATATTGTCTTAAACATGATGAATTATTAGAATTAATAAAAAACGACGATATGGTCATTAATATTAGAGAACTCCTAGGAACTCGTGGATAGATAATTGCAAATTTTTATAAAAAAGTACAAATTTAATGATTTAGGTGTACGGTATTTCTTGTTTAATCATTTTATAAAAAAAATGAAGAAGGTGAATCAGAAATATAAATTGGAGATCTTATATGCACTAAATGTCTTCCAGAAATCAATTATATCATGAATTATTTCCAAATCTTGATCTGAAGATTATAAAATATTCTGTGCAAGAAATGTTCTTTTTTAAAATATATAAACCTATTGAAACATTTTCAACACACGTAATTTTTGAGAGGATCAATGAAAGACTATCTTATATACCTCCTCATTCTAATATAGGAAATTCAAGTCAAATTGCTAATAGTTATGCATATAATCGACATAATTCTGTTTATTCAATTAATAGATTCTCTTTATCTAGTAAATATAATTCAAGACATCAAAATTTATCGTGTACAAGAGAAACTCGAGCATGGCGAATATTAATTTGAATACAAAAAGATTAAACATTTTTAATCCAGAAATTATACTTGATGTATAATTTATATTTTAATATAAATAATAAAAAACTGCATCATTAAATGAAATTTTTGGGATAAATTCGACTTATTTTTCAGATTTATTGCCGTCAATTAAAGTGTTTCATAATTTAACTTACTATCCCACTGAAAAACCAATTGTATAACAGTCTCGCATATCTGATACTCTAATAAATACTTATACAAAAAGTTTATTAATTTTTAGATTAGTATTTAGATTAATTTCATAATATATTAAGTACTAAATAATTTTTTGTTTAAAATATCATATAGCTCTCGAAACTCTACAGTATTTTCTTTACTTATCTCAATAATATTTATTGGTTTGAGTGTATTTGGTTTCTATATTATCTATAATAGATACTTTTAATAAATTTGTTATATATTATAGACGTAATATTATCGAATTTAATTTATCTGGATCAATATTTGGAGTAGGTAGCTAGATTAGTAGATTACGTTAGAAAAGTAGATAGTTAGACAGGTTAGATAAGTTAGGTAGATAGGATAAGTAGTAAATAGGTAAGTAAATAGGTTGGTAGAAAGGTGTATAGGTTGGCGGGTAGGTAGGTACATAATGGGTAAGTAGGTAGGTAGGTTGATAAATAATGCGTAGATAGATGGGTAAGTAGGTATGTAGGTTGGTTAGATAGGTAAATAGGTACGTAAAGAGGTAGATAAATAAGTAGATAAGTAGGTTAGGTAGATAGGTTAAGTAGGTAAGTAGAGCATTTCATTTTACCGATTTTAAATATATTTCTATCTTATAGCCAGCATAGCTTTCCTTTAACATATGCAAATACATTATTCTTTCTCAACCAAATAGTCGAGTTTCTTTTTTACATGTTTTCTTTATCAGCTATATTATATAACTTCTTTTTACCACATTTTTATCTTTATGTCGTTACGTAAACTGGTAATTTATGTTAGTATTTTTTTCCTATAATCTATTTCTGTTTGAATTTATATTTCTGCTTTAGATATTCTTTTATAAGTCATAGATGTGTTTTATTTTTTCTATGGAACTCTAGAATGGCAGCTTGTCTCTTATAAATTTGTTTTGTATTCTCAAAATTTATTCTAATATTTAATAGCATCATTTTACTTTTATATTTTATATTTCCTAATCCATATGCAAGTTCTTATTAAGGTAGATACAATCCTTTTTTACAGGTGGGCTGTAGATGTATTTTATAGATCATAAGAATTTAATTGTCTACTAATTTTTGTGGTTCAATCATAAAGATTTCATTGTCTGCTTCTTCTTGTGGGCAAGTCTATATAATAGTTAAATTTCGAGAGAACCTAATCATTTATTGATATAAATAGCCTAATACCATTATTTTTTATCTTGTAGAGCATTAAAGTTCTTTTATATATTTTAGTCTTTATCTTATTTAACATATTTGTAATGGTAACACTCTCTTGTCTCTATCACTCTAAAATACTTATATTCGCTTTTGTTGTATATAAACTCAGCTTCTTCTTTAAGGCTCGTTACATTAATAGCTGATTTAGATATTCATTTCCTCTAATGTTAATTTTTTTTTTTCTGTTAAAAGTTTTAAGTCATCAATAAAAAGTAAGTGTTGGAGTATAACTCATTTTCATCAAGCTTAATTTGGAGTTTAAAATTGCATGTATAGCCTTTTGCTTATAGGGTTTATACATATTACTAATAATAATGGGGATAAATTATCCTTTTGGAGTATTCCTTGTCTGATCTTCTCTTGTACTTTTTCGTTCTTTGTAATAATATCTCTCCTCCATGACTTAACTTAACATAACATAAATTTATAAATCTATTTTAGAATGTTTAACTTTTCTAAACACTTGTGTTCTAAATACTCATTCTAAATACTTCTATCGAATCAAAACCTTTCCTTACATTGATCCACATAGATTTCATTTTATTAAATTACTCTTTATTCAATGTAATGTTGATTATGGCCCGATCCTTAGCACGTTGTACCTTTTTCATAGTTCTTAATTGAATCCTAATTGATTCTCGTTTAAAATACTTGTTTTTGCTAAGTTCGAGTTGCATTACTCATGTTATGTACTTGATAATCAAATTATACAAGTAAAACACGCATGTTATTAGCCTAAAATTTTCTTTTCTTTTACAATTTTCTTTAGGGATTAAGAAAGTAGATACTCTATAAATCTAATTTTCCATACTACATTCTTTAATGTATATTTTTTCACAATTCCATAAAGATATATATACAGAGAAGTTAATTTCTTGATAAAAAAATTGAAAATGCTATCTGGGACGGCTGTTTTCCAATTAGATAATTTTGATATCACTTCAGTGAACTCTTCCAGACTATAAAAATATTCTTGTTCTTTTCCAGAGACATATTCATCAAAATAGTCATTGTTTATATCTTTGTCTTTAGTCCACATGTTGTCCAAAAATATGATTATTTCTTCAGTATGCATGCTGCATTCAATTGGCCCTTTAGCTAACAAGCCTTTATAAAATCTTCCTATGTTTAATTCGTATACTCTGTTCTGTCTTTTATATTCTACCCTATTCTTCTACATTTCTATTTTCTTCTCATAGATTTTAATCTTATTCAGATTCAATTTGAAGCTCTATTATGTCTAGTTTCTTGCACACTAATTTATTATGTTTTCATATGATTCTTCTTGCCTCCTTTATTTCGTCTTCGGAAATATTGATATAATTACATTTGTCTAAAATCTCTTTCTTGCGTTTAAATTCCTCTATTTTTTTCATGTTATTTTGTTATTTCTTTATATATTTGTTGTGCAATTTGATAATTTTATATCCGATATATCATTCGGTGGGTAAATATTTGTGAAATCTCCAACTGCTTTATTTTATCTAAGATCTCATAGTCTAATATATCATATGGGGTCTCATTTATACGATTAAAATCTAATATCTTTCTTTTTGTATTTTCCTTAGCCAAATCACTTTCTTTAATTCTATAGTATTTTTCTATTTCTCTAGCTATTGGCGTGTCAATAGTATCAATTAAAGTTTTTTTCCTTTTATTACTCTTTTGTTTGTATTACCTATTACTAAGTGGTTCTCATCTATTTCATTTAATCTGGTTTGAGAATGTTTATTGATTCCAGCAATGTTTTAAGATTTGCCATTTTCGTATTCTGTTTATTTTCCTTTGGTTCAGTTAAACTGAATGTATCTTTTTCTATCTCAGTATTCTTTCTCTCTGTTTTTTTCTCATCTTAGTTTTTTCTTTCAGAGTATTTTTTACTCTTCATTAATAGAAATATTTAATATTATTTAATTATGATGCAGTCACTAAGTCATTTTATATGCTTATTTTTATTTATCATTTCATTCTTTTATTATTTATAATCAAAGTGTATACATTAAATATAAATTGATAGAATATTCTTTTATAACTGAGAAAATAAAACATAAAAGATATTTTATATATTTACAGTATTTAGAATGTAAAATAATATTCCTTTGTACAATTGAGACAGAAAAAGTAAGAAAATACAACTTATTAGCTAATGAACTTACTCAATTACATAGCTATAAATGTGTTATAATGCTCTGTGTACTAATTTAAAATTGTGTGGTAACAAGCTACCATGATAAAAACTGAAAAAAATATAAGTAAAAGCATATATCCAGTGATCTCTCTTAAAAAAGAGACTGAAGAGTATTTCTTTAGACTATAGAAGAAGTAGTAATACTATAAAGATCTCAGAGAAGGCGAGGCTCTGATCTTGAACTAGCAAACTCACAAGTTGTCAACAAATTCGGCTGGAATTATAGCAAATTGACTACTTAAGACTTCAAAATAAAGTTAATTACTCTTTTGTATAATATGAAATAAATTTATTCTTATTCAAATAATATTTAATTTATAATCAGAAGTCGAATTTATTAATTTATTTAGTAGACTCTAAGTTATATACGGTGTTCTCTATGACTCAGTCAGAATATATTCGAATATATTCATGCTCTCCTAAATAAATAATAGCAGCTATGAAAGGGAGGATATTAAGTGTACATCTGTGAAACATGTACATGTACCATGTTTTTTCTCATTGATTACTATTAAAACATGTATGTTTATAAATTCCTATGCTTAAATAATATGTAGTGGATAATCTTTAAGATTTTGATAATAAAGAACTTCCAGTCACATGAAATGCATGACAGTGTAATAAAATATGATGATGTATACCATGGCTTAGATTCAGATTTCCATCATCACGCAAATGATCATGTTAAGAATTATATAGTACTCCATTGGAAATTGGGGATTAAAAAAATTATATATATTTTGGACATTTAACTTTATTATATTTTATACATACATTAATTTTTTTTTTATACATACATTTTACTTTATAATTTTATCATATGGATCTATATCCTTTTAAATTTTATCATTGGACTAGATGTATCAATTTTTGACTGTTCTTTTCAGTATACACTCGTATAAGTTAATGATATACCTGGTATTTTGATTCTTTACTCTCTTGGATTGGATAACTGCTATATCTTGTACTACCAGCAAGTTGTCTTTGAATGTCATATCTAAATTTAAAAAGTATTTTTCCACTCTTTGTCTATCTGCTCTTTTTACTATTCCGTTACGAATATTTACCCAAATTAAAATAAATTTATACTTATCATTTTAGGGGTAAGAAAATATTTATGTATAACAATTTAATGACGAAATATAAAGAGACATCTGCATGAAATCAAATATAAAAGTTAAATGAGAAAACACTTGATTTAATTACAATAAACATGCAGTCCTTTATGACTTTCTCATAGTATTCCCTATTCTTCCTATTATACTCATTATACTCCATAACAGACTGTTCTTTAAGATTATTAACAACCTTCCTGACCAAGTATTTGAGATCATCCAATAATGAAGAATTAACTAACTCTTTCATCTTCTTAATATTACATGTAACAATTAAGAGATTAAACTCGATTATAAATTTAATCTCCTTTGTACTAGTATCCTCCTGTCCATAACAACTTGTATACTTTAATACTCTTAATATTCTTTAATACTCTTTCATATTCCCTTCAGATAATAATCCTCTTCAGTTATTGTATGAGTAAATATACTCAATGTAGATTTAATGTTCTGGTTGCGAATGTTTACAAGATTCATATAAGGGGTTCAAAGTAAGAGTGTACAAGAGAGAAGAGTAAAAAATATTAAGTTATAGATATTAAACTAATAATTAATTAATATTTCCTTATATTATAAAGTAGTTTAAGAAATGCTTCTATCCTAATCATTTAAGATAAAGAAATAAGGATTCAACTTTTTTAAAGATAAAGGAATAAGAATTGTTAAGATAAAAGAATTAAGATTCACAGCATTGATAATTCTTTATAAAATATTTTATTTAACATATCAATTTATAAAGTATTTCTTTATTCAATCAATAAATGTATTTATTGTATATTGTAATATGAATGAAAATATGAAAGATCCTTCTATTTTCCTGGAAATAAAAAGATATTTACAGATCTCTATAATTGCCAATTAATAAAGTTGATTTATTCTAAGTTCCTTCTTACTAAATATTTAAGTATAAAAGATAGTGTACCATTTATTTCTTAGTACATAAATATATTTAAAAGTTAATAATATTGATTTTTATAGTTCAATCTCAAATATTCATTCTGATGAGAATATTCAATAATATTTGATAATGTTTATCGTCTCTAATTCTTGTTATTTATTTTATTTAAATATATTTTTACTTTTCTTCTGCATGAATAAAGAAAAGGTTTCATTATATAAATAAAAAGTAAGAACTGAAAAGAAAGACAGGAATGCTACATAGACCTTGGGAATAAGTTCGAGTCAGGACAGCATCTTGATCTAATTCCTCTACTGGCAAACGAGATTAACATTTCTGCCCTTGAGTCCGCTATAGATATTATCCTTAAGTCGTTTATTATTCCTGATGCGTCAGCTACAAAGAAGATATTTTTGAATATCGGGAATAACAAGACATCTGTAAAAAAGTGGATATACAAACTGGTGCATTTTGTTCATGAGAATATTGTATTGTGTTTATGTAATATACTACATTACAAGTCTTTCAAAGTAGTATCAGATACTGTTAATGTGTTGGCAAATGTAAACACCACACACGTAGAAGTACTCAAGTCTTTGAATTTTATATTTAATCACACGTTTATATTTAATCACATAAGACAGTCAGGAGTGAGGAGACCTGAGTAACAATGGAACTATACAAATAGATGGGGAATGAAATTAAAAAGTATTTAGATATTAAGCCATTACAGATGAAAGAGTTAGAAGAGGAATTTATTAAATACAAGATGGAGGAAGTATATAAAGACAGTTCAAGATATTCCCTATGAGAAGATTAATGACCCCAGATGGAATATCAGACTAGAAGGACTGAAAGTACTGAGAAAAGTGTGTAAGAGCAAAAAGAATAACATTAATATAGTGAATACACTGATGAGTAAAATCAGTGATTCTAATAATCAAATATTTTTTATGGTACACTATATTTTGTATGTATTGAAGATTAAGATAGGTAGAATAGTAAGTGGACAAATACAGAGACTGAAAGATAAAAAAACAGCTATTACTGATAGAATAAAAGATACACTTGTGAATATAACAGTAGACACAGTGAATACTCAGTACTTCAACAGTAAGAACTTCAGAGTTGAAGTATAATTTGATAGATATGTGTATGAAAAGCATTTTAAAAGATGAAGAAGTCATTAAGTGTATTGGAAAGTGTACAGAAGATAGAAGTGGATTTGTAAGGATTACTAAATACAGTATAGGAGAAAATAACATCAACTAAAAAAGATAAGAATAAATGTAGATATAAAAAAGAATATAGATGTAAGAAAGAATAAAGTAACAAAGAATAATACGAATATAAAAGAATTTAAATAAAAACATTCTAGAATCCTTTATCCTTAAATATATCCATTCCTCAAAGACCAATCATCGATTGTCAGACAAGATGAAATAATTGTTCATATTAAATATCTTATACCAGAGAATATTGTGTGATCTATGTAGATTCATTCTTATTGCCAACTTTTTAATCAATATATCTTTAGTAAATATATTAATAATCTGGAAGAGGGAACTGGTAAGAGTTGAAGATCTGATAGCTTAGTACTGTATGGAGAAAATGACAGAAAGTAAGATGAGGAATAAGATAGTAGAATTAGTAAAGCATATCAAAAGTGTGTAGTGAGAGGATTACTAGAGAAGCCTGTAAGTAGAAGAAAGAAAAGAAGTTTATTGAAATAGACTTATAAAAAATATACAGAAGAAAGAAAAAGAAGTTAGGAGATATTTAGTATATTAGTGATAGGAATACAGAAGATGAAGATAGTAGAAGAATTGAGAAAAGTGTATGAGTGTGTGAAAGAGAATGAAAAGGAAAATGAAAAATATGAAAAGGAGTATGAAAATAAACATGAATAATCTATTATAAACAATAAGGATGACATTACAACAAAAGATTCAAAATACATAAATTAGTTTTCTCCATTTGAGCAAGTCCTTTCTCTTATGATACATGCAAATATCTGCCAAATTATCACCCTTCTTTATACACTGGACAAGATTCCAATATTACTCAAAGTTACAGAATATTACATTATAAAGGATGTCTATTCTACTTTCTTTAACACTCTGAACGTACAGTTCGTTATTAATATATACATTTTTCCTTTCACAAACTTCCTTGATAAGGGGATGAATGACAAGATGGCTATAGTTATTTTGTGTCATTTCACAGTGATCTGTGTTTGAAACGACGTCAGTTGCATTTGTTTCACGATAAATATATTGAAAATAATAAATATAATTGACACATAAGAATTAGTATATAAATTTGCGATAAAAATAAGATTTTGTCGAATGTTTTCTTAAAAATAATTACTGAATATTTATATATTATGTTATTTTAATCCAAATTAAAACATGAGTTCATTTCCACATTATCTGTTAAGAACTCTCAACGCTTCGATACGATACGATACGATACGATACGATACGAGTTAAGCAGCATCTATATGAGGCGAGACGAACATATTCTCGACTTTATAGATAGAATAAAAGACCTTTGTCAAGTCATCTGCGACGAAGAACGATACCGATTGCACGAGTTAACAGAAGACCAACTAAAGAAGATCGACGAGTACATGACGAGTAGAGTTAATTTGCTTCTGTTACGGCTTTTTTCGAGACTATAAGTTAACAATAATTCCCGACACGTGCGAAGACCTCCTTAATGTCAAAGCACGGAAATTCTACGTGGAGATAGAACTAGACAGACTCCGACACCAAGAATATCGGCAATCGCGAAATCTCCGGGACAGACCGACGATCTTTAACCGCAATAAAACAGGAAACAGGGATAGAAATACACGTACGATAAATTCAAATCCGCCATCGACATCATGTACATATTGCAATAAATTAGGGCACAATAAAGACAAATGCCATAAGCGCAAATAGGAATAACAGATTAGTTTTCGCAGGGACCGTCTTCCCACTCCTTGATCTCTCGCTACTCCACTTCGGTTCCAGTCTTACTCATACGGTCTAAAAAAAGTATGCCGATACTACAAGACAATAGACGAATGCTGAAAAAAATTGGTATGATAAGAACTCGGAAAATACGAACACTCCTCCGAAGCAAGATGCGACTTCCGAGGTGAAACGATAACCTCGTCCGATAATGACCGACGGTAGTCACGACGGACGTTCTGTCAACATCCGAACCGTCCACTTAAAAATCAAGATTCGGGAACGCTATCGGTAATTATGTCCTCGAAAGACAAAGGGAGAAATAATATTTCTAGTGAATATGGATCCCCTACCGGGATTCAATATCCTTAAAATTAATAAGGCCGATGACTATCTCTTTTGCGATGAAATAAACAAAATTAAATTAAGCAGCATCACTAACGAGACAATTACAACTTACGGTTCGTGCATTTTCGACATGTGTGGACATCTCGTGGAATTCCATATAGTCCCGTATTCCTTTCCTAATCTTCATAGCGGTATACTCGAGGTAGATTTTTTCAGAGATTCAGACAAAATTAATTTCTTGGAAAAAAATGTATCTTGGAAGAGAATTATAATGCCATTTGTAGGGCTAAAAGAGAAAACGATCGCGATATCGTAAAGATAAAAGTAAGCAATGACAAGGTCAAATCGGGTTATATACTCTCTCTGAATTTAGACGATGCCATTTACGCTGGTGAAACCATTGTCTCTAATATGAATGGACAAGCAAATATAAAAATACTCACTACTAATGAAAAAGAAGCAAGAATAACAATTCCAGCGGTTCGACTGGAAGAATTCGAAACAGCTGACGGACATGATGCGTCACGCCCTAGAGATGTAATTAATAAGGATATAAGGCCTGAAGTAATTTACTGTGTATACGATAGCTAAGAGTTCTGTCTCTACTGTTGAATAGTTTTATTTTACCTGATTTAGAAGTTTCGACGGATATACTATTGGGAGGTCCTTTCCTATTTCGCCTTTGTTAAGAATGCCTCCTATCGCATAATTTGAAGTATCGGTCGTGACGACGAATGATTTTGTGAAGTCGGGGTATTGTAGCAATGGTTTCTAACATAAAAGATCTCTCAAGTGAGTGAAGGCTTTTTCTTGTATCTCTTCCCACTTGAAAGACATGTCTTTAAGAAATTTGTAAGAGGTTTACTTATGGATGAAAAGTTGAAATGAATTGTCGATAATAGTCTGCAAGTCCTAGAAATTGTTTAATGTTTTTGGTGGTCTTCGGAAATTTTTTTACTGCTTTTATTTATCCTGGATTCTTACTCAGAATGTTACATTTATCTGGTTGTAGTTTCAAGTCTGCTTTTCTGAGTCTATCTGATAGCTTTCTAAACTTCGTCACGTGTTCGTCTAGAAAACTTGAATAGATGACTATGTCATCCAAGTAGACGAACAATTTGTTCCCCTATAGGCTCGATAATACTGAATTCATCAGGTGCTGAAATGTGGATGGCGAATTTTTTAACCCAAACGGCATTTATGTAAACTCACAATGCTCGTATGGTATAGTGAACACCATTTTTCTTCACTCATGGAATATCTGGTGGAAACCAGATGTTAAGTCGAATGTGTTGAAGTATTTTGCGCTATTTAGTTGGTCTAAAATTTCCGTTATATAACCGATAACTGTCCTCAATTGTCTTTTTATTAAGCATGCGATGGTCTATCACTAGTCTCCAACTTTTATTTCCGCTCACATCTGTTTTTTTAGGAACGATCCATAAAAGAAAATTATAAGGTGATTACATCGTCTTTAATGAGATTATCGATTTATTTATTTATTTCTTCTTTATGGATCGATGGAAATCGATATCTCAGACCAGTATGTAGTCAGTAGCTCTGATATTGCCGTTTCCTGGTAAATGGAATAAATCGATCGAGTCTCTAATCATATATTTCGCCACTTCCTTTCCTTCGCTATTTAATGAGTCTAATTTTACGTGTTGAAGCACTTGACCGAATCGGTTTTCAGGAGCCTTGATAATCGTCTTGCAGGGACGATTGGTTTCGAAGGAGAGGGAGATAGGATTTGTGGTTTTACTTGAATTTGGATTTCCCCTTGTTTTATCGATGACGGAGTGGTGATCTGGAATTTATTCGGTCGTGCGTTTACTTTGCCCTAGCGAAGGTAATTCTGGCGTATCAATGTATATCAGATCTTTACTATCGTTCTTTAAATAAACATGTGCACAGGAAAAGTAATACTGGGGAAAGTCACTGCGTGTCGACCACGTGTGTGTCATATCCTAGGAATGGCACATCATATTCGGCACGTTTTGAATTCTTCCAACTGAATCGTTGGAATCGCTATTTTCGCATCCTCTTCGTTTGTGTTAAATATCTTAATACTTGCACATTCATTCGTACTGCCAACAATGGTTTCACCGGCGTAGATACCATCGCTCCAATTTCAGAGACGGAGTATAGTCTGTTTTGACTTTGTCGTTGATTACTTTTATTTTTACAACGTCGTAAGTTCTTCCTGTGATTGTTTTCTGTTCTACCCCTACAAACGGTATTATTATTTCTTTCCACGATAAAATTTTTTCAAAAAATCTTAATCGAATTCTTAAAGAAATTTGCTCCGAGTATACCACCATGAGGGTTGAGGAAGGAGTTCGGATGGGGAAGAAGTTTTACTACGTGAAATTCTACGGGATGTCCGTAGATGTCGATAATACAAGAACCATAAGTCGTTATTGTTTTTTTCGTGATACCACTTAGCTTAAGTTTGTTTGTTTTATTAAATAGCAAATAATCGTCAACCCTATTGATTTTAAGAATATTGGGTTCGGAATTCGTTTCTACTAAGAATATTGATTTTTGTTTTAGGTCCTTTGAAATGATAACGACTGATAACGATAAAGGAGTACCCGGATATTTATTCAGGTGAATTGTGCGGACATCGACAGGACATTTGCTGCTATTGCCATCATTGGACGCTGCTGTTGGTTTGCCTCCAAAGTTGTGCCTTTCCTCGGAGGGGTATTCTCGTTTCCCGAATTCTTATCGTGCCATTGTTTTTTTCGGCATTCGTCTATAGTATGGTCTATGTTCTTACAGTATTAACGTATTGTTTTAGAACTACAGGAGTTGGGTCGTTTTGTCACGTTTGCTCAAAATGTTTTCACATTCACGCATTGTGCGTTCTCGTTCTTGTAGGAGTAGTTCTTTTTGACTAAGCCTCTGAGTAATGTCTTGTCTGAGATGTATGTGTCGTTTAAACGCCTAATACCGCTGCACGTTTCCATTTCAATGATAGATTTAGATTGACCTAGATTCGTACGATCGCTTGACATTTTGTTTGAATATTGCACCGCTGTCACCAGAATTTTACTTTCAATTGTTACATCTCACAAAGCACGGTCCTTGGAAAATTAAATTTTCTTTGAGGAGTTTTTACGTTGTGAAAATTTGTGCATTTAATGCACAAAAATGCATAAAATGCACAAAAGTGTACAAAAGTGCATAAAACTGCACAAGCCGAATGAAAATGTGTAAAAATACATAGGACCTGCGAATATGTATAAAAGTGCAAGAAAAGGACAAAAGTGCATGAAAGTCTATAGGACATTCGAACGTGTATAATAGTATATAGGACGTATGAAATTGCATAAAAGTGTGTAGGATAAACGATAGTGCCTAAAAAGTGTATAAGATGCATAATAGTGCAGAAGAAGCATAAAAGTACATATGATGCACAAAAGAGTATAAAAATGCATAGGATACACAATATTGCATACAAGTGCATGTTATGTACGGAAGTGCATAAAAGTACCAAGGACACAAAAGAGTGCATAACAGTGAATAGGATGTACGAAAGTGTACAGTAATATACATGAAGGTTATACAACAATGTATATGACATACAAATGTACATATAAGCGCAGAATGTGCACAAAAGTGCATACGATACTCAAAAGACCATAAAAGAGTATAGGAACCACAAAAGTGTATGAAAGAGTATAAGATGTAAACAAGTGCAGAATATGCACAAGAGTGCATATGATGTGCAAATGTGCATATATTTTTATAAGATTCACGAAAATGAATAATAGTACATGGGTTGCACGGAAGTGTATGAAAGTGCAGACAATGGTCAAATTTATAAATTAGATCGGGTGCACCAGAAAATTAATAAATCCACCTAGAAACATTAGAACTTAGTCGAATTTACCAGAATGTTTACGGAATCGTTTAATTCCCTTTGAAGCATTCTGACTCATGCTGAATTGAGCCGGACTTATCCGAAATTTTTAAATCAGGCCGAGTACACCTAAATTTAACAAAACCAAATTTTAACGGGATTAGTAAATTTTTTTGGAAACACACTAATTCTGCTCGAAGTGAGCCGGACCTGTCCGAAACTTTTATAATAGATTCTGTGCATCGTAAAATTAACAAAACCACCTGGAATCTTTTGTACTTTAATTGAATACCGGAATCCCCGATTTTAATTGAAATATTAAAAACAAAAAAATTTTTTTATTAAGCATCTTAAATGATCTTTAATTGAGGCGGACTTGTCTGAAAGTTTTATAATAGATTCTGTGCTCCGTAAGCTTTATTAAGCCCCGGTTCTTTACCGTTATTTTGTAGATATTAAAATTTAAATAATTTTCTATTAAGCACTCTAAATCTATTGAGCTGGCTTTGTTGAAATATTTATGATAGATATCGTGAATAGTAAGCTTTATAAAACCACATTAAGTCTCAGATTATTTGCAGTAGTTTTGGAGATATTAAAATTTAATGAATTTATTATTAAGCATCATAAATCGTCCCTTATTGAGCCAGTTATGCAAAAACTTTTTTCACATATTCCGCGCACTTAGGCCCCTGGTTCTTTGCCGAAGATTCGGAGATATGAAAATTTTTTTAATTTCTTATATATATATATCATTTCAAATGGTGTTCTATATAGTCGACCTTGCTGAAACTTTTATCACATATTCCTCGCACCCGGAGCTTTATCAAACCACCCTTCGGCCCCCGTTATCTGCCGTTGTTAAAATTTAAATAATTTTTCATCAATCATCCTAAATTGGCCCTTATTGAGCCAGTCCTGCTGAAACTTTTATCACATATTTCGCGCAACGTGAACTTCATAAAGCTACCCTTAAGTCGCGGTTCTTTCCCGTAGTTTCGGAGATATTAAAATTTAAATAATTGTATATTAAGCATTCTAAATCGCTAACTATTTTGCTAGCCCTACCGAAACTATTATCAAATATTCCGAGAACAGTGAGTTTCATAAAGCTACCCTTAGGCCCCAGTTGTTTGCCATAGTTAAACAGATATTAAAATTTTAATATCTTATTAAGCACCCTAAATCGGCCTCTAATGAGTCGACCCTGACAAAACTTTTGCCAACAAATTTCAAGCAACGTGAGCTTTACAAAACCATCCTAAGGTATCGGTTCTTTGCCGTAGTTTCGGAAATATTAAGAATTAATAATTTTGTGATGAGCACTTTACATTGTCTTATATTGAGCCAGCCCAGCAGAAATTTTTAACACATATTTTTCTCACAGTGTCCTTCATTAAACCCCCCTTATGTCCCGGTTCTCTGACGTAGTTTCGTAGATATAAAAATATATAGAAATTTTTATTAAGCAGCCTAAATCGTCCCATATTGAGCCGGCCCTTCCGATACTTTTATGACATATTTCTAGCACCGTATGCTTTATAAAACCACCTTTAAACCCTGGCTCTTTGCCGACGATTTGGATATATTAAAATTTAATGAATTTTATATTAATTACACAAAAAGACCGCAATAGAGCTGGTCCAGCCCATACTTTTTGGTCAGGTAGCGCACACCGAGAGTTGTATAAAACCATCCTTTGGTCTCGATTCAAGGTTAAAAGATATAAAATTTCTAAAAAGTTTACAAAAAGCACCCTATTTCTCTACCTATTGATCTGGACCTCCTCAAACTTTGTTCACATATAGAGCGCAACGAAAGCAATCTAATGCTACCCTTAGGCCACGGCTAAGATCATAGTTTAGGAGATAAAAAAGTTTTAAAAATTTTACAAAATCACCCTAGTTCGTTCCCTATTGATCCCCTTCTAACCCAAACTTTTTTCATATATAGAGCGCAAGGAGAGCTATGTAATGACACCCATATGCCCCAGCTGAAGTTATTAATTAGGAAATAAAAATTATAAAAACTTTTTAAAAAATTTTACAAAAAGCACCCTATTTTGCCCTCTATTGATCTGAACCTGTCCAAACATTTTTCACTTATAGAGTGCAAGGAGAGCAATCTAATACCACGCTTAGGCCACGGCTAAGGTTATAGTTTAGTAGATAATTAATCTTAAAGAAATATACAAAAAGTACCCTATCTCGCTCCCTATTCGTCCGACACTTCCGAAACTTTTATAGACGCATACAACTGGACGAGAGCGTTCTAATGACATAAATGACTCGGTACGGTGTTAGTGTTTAGAAGATAATTTATTTTAAAAGCTTTACAAAAAGCACCCTATCACGCCACTTATTTGTCCGACGCGGCCGAAAGTTTAGAGACGTATTTAGAGCTTAACGAGAACTTCCTAATGACGTACAAATGATTCGGTTCATGTTATATTTTAGAAGATAATTTAAATTTTAATTTTAAATATTTTACAAAAAGTACCATATCACGCCTCCCATTTGTCGGACAAGGACAAAACTTTACTGATGTATAGACCGCAATAAGAGATTACTAATGACGTACAAATGAATTGGTTGATTGTCATAGTTTAAGAGATATTTAATTTTAAATGTTTTTACAAAAAGGGCGCCATCTTTGAAAACAGTCAAGTCCGATTATCTCCCAAATTACGCAATCTATCGGGACGTTCTTTATGCGTTGGAAAGCGCTCGTTGCCTCTCTACGTCCATATCTTGTTCGCCAGGATCGGACCAACAGGAGCCGAGATATGGCAATTTATGCAAAATTAAAAAAGAATGTTTGAAAATTAATATCTCGGAAACTACGACACTTAGTGGGACGTCCTAAAGGTTGTTGGAAAGCACTCGTTGCTCCCTATACGCCCATATTTTTTCCGGTAGCGTCAGATGAATAGGAGGGGAGATAGGGCGCCATATTTGAAAACAGTCAAGTACGATTAACTCCCAAATTATGCACCTAGCGGGACGTTCTGTAGGTCGTTGGAAAGCTCTCCTTGTGCACTCTACGCCTATATCTTGCTCGCCAGTTTTGAACCAATAGGAGCCGATATATGGCGATTTATGTAAAATTAAAAAAAAAATTTTTGAGAATTAATATCTAGGAAATTGCGTTACCCAGCGGGACGTTCTAAAGGTCATTGGAAAGCCCTCGTTGCACTCTATACGCCCATATTTTCTCCGGCAATGTAGGACCAATTGGAGAGATGAGAGGGGCCCATCATTGAAAACAGACCACTCCAATAACCTTCCAAACTACCCCACGTAGCGGGATGTTCTTTAGATCGTTGGAAAGCCGTTGTTGCCTCCTCTACGCACATATCTTGCTCGCCACGATCAGTCTAATAGGAGTCGAGATTTGGCGATTTATGTAATATTAAAAAAAATTTTTGAAAGTTAATATCCCCCAAACTACGCAACCTAGTGGGACGTTCTAAAGGTTGTTGGAAAGATAGCTTTGCGCTCTATAGGCCCATCTATTTTCCGATAGTGTCGAACCAATAGGAGGGGAGATAGGGAGCCATTTTTGAAAATTGTCATGTCCGATTATCTCCCAAACTACGTAACTTAGCGTTACGTTCTTTAGGTCGTTTGGAAGCTCTCCTTACCCCCTCTTCGTCCATATCTTCTTCGCCAGGATCGGTCCAACAGGAGCCGTGATATGGCGATTTATGTAACATTAAAAAAAAATTTTTGCAAATTAATATCTCCGAAATTAAGACCACGTAGTGGGACTTTCTAAAGGTCGTTGGAAGGACCGCTTTGGGGTCTATAGGTCCATATTTTGTCGGTAGTGTCGGACAAATAGGAGGGGAGATAGAGCCTCCGCTTTGAAAACAGTCAAGTCTGATTTTCTCTCAACCTACTCCACCTTGCAAGATGTTCGTTGAAAAGATCTCGTTGCCCCCTCTTCGCCCATATCTTGCTCGCCATGATCAGTCCAACAGGAGCCGTGATATGGCGATTTATGTAACATTAAAAAAAATTTTTTGAAAATTAATATCTCCGAAACTACGCCACCTAATGGGTCGTTTCGAAGGTCCTTGGAAAGGAGTCGTAGCGTTCTATGGACCAATATTTTTTCCAGTAGTGTCGGACCAATAGGAGGGGAGATAGGCACCATCTTTGAAACCAGTCAAGTCCGATTATCACCCAAACTATCCTACCTAGCGAGACGTTCTATAGGTCGTTTGAAAGCTCCCGTTGCGACCTCTCCCACCATGTTTTCTTCGCCAGGATGACACTAATAGGGGCGGAGATATAGCTATTCATGTAAAATTAAAAAAAAATTATTTAAAGATTTATATCTGCGAAACTACGCCACCACAGGTCGTTCTAAAGGTCGTTGGAAATCTCTCCTTGCGCTCTAAACGGCTATATTTTTTCCGGAAGTGTCGGACCAATAAGAGGGGAGATAGGGCGCCATCTTTGAAAATTGACAAGTTCAATTATCTCCCAAACTGCGCCACCTGGTGGGACGTTCTAAAATTTGTTGGAAATCGCTCGTAATGCCCTCTACGCAAATATTTTCTTCTCCTTGATCGGAACAATGGGATCCAAAATAGAGCGATTTATATAAAATTGTTAAACAATGTTTAAAAGTTTTTATCTCTCAAACTGAGCCACCGTGCGGGACATTCTGAAGATCGTTGGAACGCACTCATTGCGTTCTATACTCCTATGTTTTTTCGGCAGGGTCGGTCCTACAGGAAGAACGAAATGGCGCTTTTTGTAAAATCCTGTAACATTAATTATCACACAAACTATACTACCCTGACGGCAAGAACTTAAGGTCGTTGGAAAGCTCCCGTTTTGCCATATACGCTAATATTTTGCTCGTCTGTATCGTACAAGTAGGGGCCGAGATAAAGCGCTTCATGTAAAATTTTTTTTCAATTTTTAAAAAATGTATATCTCTCTAACTAGGCGACCTAGCAGGACATTCTAAGGGTCGTTGGAAAGCTCTCATTGCGCTCTATAAGCCTATTTTTCTCCGCAGTGTCGGACTAATAGGGAGCGAGGTTGATCGCTTTTTGTGAAGACATTTAAAATTAATTATCTCCCAAAGTACTCCACTGAGAGGGACGTTGTAATGGTCATTGAAAAACACTCGTCACGCCCTATGCGCCAATATTTTGTTCGCCAGGATCGGTCTAATAGGGGCCGCGATAGGGTGCTTTATGTAATATATTTAAAAATTACTTAAAAACTTATATCTCCCAAACTACGCCACCTATCCGGACGTTCTAATGGTCGTTGGAAAGTTGTCGTTGCGCTCTTTACACCTTTGTCTTATCCCGCAGTGTCTACCTAATAGGGAACGAGATAATGCGCTTTCTTTAATTCCTTTAAAATTAATCATCTCCTAAATAATGTCACCTAGCCGTACGTTCTGCAGGTCGTGGGAAAGCCCTCTTTGCGCTCTATACACCGATGTTTGGATCCGCAGTGTAGGACGAATAGGGGCCGAGATAGGCCGCTTTTTGTAAAATAAAAAAATTTCTTTTATAATTTATATCTTTCAAACTATGAAACCTAGACGAGCGATTTAATGGCCGTTAGAAAGGCCTCGTTGCGCCATATACGTGAATATCTGGTTCGGCATTATCTGAACAATCCGGGATGAGATAGGGCACTTTCTCCCCTCCTATCGGTCCGACATTACCGAAAAAAACATGGCTCTATAGAGCGCAACAAGGGCTTACCAGCCACCATTAGAGCGTCTCACAAGGTGGCGCAGTTTCTGAGATATTAATTTTCAAAAATTTTTTTTTAATTTTACATAAATTGTCATTTCTCGGCTCCTATTTGTCCGATCCTGGCGGTTAAGATGTGGCCGTAGAGGACACAACGAGAGATTTCCAACGACATGAAGAGCGTCTAGCTAGGTGCCGTAGTTTGGGAGATAATCGGACTTGACTGTTTTCAAATATGGCGCCCAATCTCCCCTCCTATTGGTCATGCACTGCCGGAAAAAATATAGGTTTATAGGGTGCAACGAGTGCTTTGCAACAACTTTAGGAACGTCCCACTAGGTGGCGCGGATTCGTGGAAATTAATTTTCAAATATTTGTTTTCAATTTAACATGAATCGTCATATTTCGACTCCTATTGGTCCTATCCTGGATCATAAGATATGGACATAGAGGTCGTAAGGAGGGATCTCTTACGACCGGAAGAACGTCCTGCTGGGTGGCGTAGTATGAGAGATATTCGGACTTGACAGTTTTAAAAGAAAGCGCTCTATCTCTCTCCTATTGGTTTGACTCTGCCGGAAAAATATGGGCGAATAGAGCGCCACATGGGTTTTCCCGCTACCATTATATCGTCCCCCTAGGTTGCATAGTTTCCCAGATATTAATTTGCATATATTTTTTTTTAATTTGCATAAATCGCCATATCTCAGCTCCTATTAGTTCGATCCTGGCGGACGATATATGTAGGTAGATGGCGCAACGAGAGGTTTTCACCGAACTAAAGGACGTCCCACTAGGTGATGTAGTATGAGGGATAATCTGACTTGACAGTTTTCAAAGATGGCGCTAGGTCTCCCCTTCTATTGGTTTTACTCTGCCGGAAAAATATGAGCGTATATAGCGCAACGAGGGCTTTCCAGCGACCTTTAGAACGTCTCGCTAGGTGGCGTAGTTTGGGAGATAATCGGACTTGACCGCTTTCAAGTATGATGCCCCATTTCCCCTCCTATTGGTTCGATACTGCCGGAAATAATTTGAACGTATATAGCGGAACGCTCGCTTTCTAAGGACCTTTAGAACGTCCCACTACGTGCCGCAGTTTCCGAGATATTAATTTTCAAAGAATTTTTTTGTAATTTTACATAAGTTACCTAATCTCGGCTCCTGTTTGTCCGATCTAGGCTAGTGATATATGGGCTAAGAGAGCGCAGCGAGAGTTTTCCAACGACCAAAAGAACGTCCCGGTAGGTGGCGTAGTTTGGGAGATAATCGGACTTTACTCTTTCCAAAGATGGCGCTAGGTCTCCCCTTCTATTGATCTGACACTGTCGAAAAGAATATGTTCGTATAGAGCGCAACGCTTCCTTCCAACGACCATTAGTAGGTCTCACTAAGTGCCGCTGTTTCCGTGATATTAATATTCAACTAATTTTTTTGTAATTTTACATACATCACCATATTTCGGCTCTTATTAATCCGATCCAGGCAGGCGAGATATGGGCATATAGAGCGCAGCGAGGGTTTTCCACGACCTAAGGAACGTCCCAGTAGGTGGCGTAGTTTGGAAGATAAACAGACTTGACTGTTTTCAAACATGGCGCCGTATCTCGCCTTCTATTGGTCCGTCATTGCCGGAAAACATATTGGCGTATAGAGCGCAATGCTTTCCAACGACCTTTAGAACGACCCACTAAGTGCCGCAGTTTCGGAGATATTAATTTTCGAAAAATTTTTTTGTAATTTTACATAATTAACCATATCGCGTCTCCTATTTGTCTGATCCTGTCGAGCGAGATATGGGCATTGGGGGCGCAACGAAAGAGTTCCAATGACCAAAACAACGTCCCGCTTGTTGGCGTAGTTTGGGAGATAATCGGACTTGACTGACTTAAAAAATGGCGCCATATCTCCCTTCCTATTGGTACATCAGTGCCGTAAAGTATGTTGTTTACAGAGCGCAACGCTGTCTTCCCAACGACCGTTAGGACGTCCCACTAAGTGCCGCAGTTTCCGAGATATTAATTTTCAAAAAATTTTTTTTTACTTTTACATAAATCACCATATCTCGGCTGCTATATGTCCGATCCTCGCGAGCGAGATATGGGTATAGATGGCGAAGCGGGAGCTTTCCAACGACCTAAACAACGACCATCTATATGGCGTATTTTGCAAGATAATCGAACTTGTCAGTTTTCAAGAATGGCGTCCTATCTCCTCTCCTCTTCGTCTGACACCGCCGGAGAAAATATGAGCGTATAGGGCGCAATGATTGCTTTCCGAGGACCTGTAGAACGTCCACACTGATGGCGTAGTTTCCGAGATATTAATTTTCAAATATTTTTCTTTTTTTTTACATTAATGGCCATACCTCGGCTCATATTGGTCAGATTCTGGCGAACGAGATATGTGCGTAGAGGTCGCAAATAGAGCTTTTACAACGTCCTGAAGAACGTCCCACTAGGTGGCGTAGTTGGGGAGATAATCGGACTTGACTGTTTTAATAAATGGCGCCCTATCTCCCCTCCTATTCGTCTTACACCGCCGGAAAAATTTGAGTGTATAGAGCGCAAGGAGTTTTTTCCAACGGGCTTTAGGACGTCTACACATGTGGCGTAGTTTTCGTGATATTAATTTTCAAATATTTTTGTTTTTTTGTACATAAATGGCCATACCTTGCCTCATATTCGCTCGTTGTTAGCGAACGAGATATCTGCGTAGAGGAAGCAACGAGAGCTTTCTAACGACCTGAAGAACGTCCAGCTAGGTGGCGTAGTTGGGGAGATAATCGAACTTGACTGTTTTAATAAATGGCGCCCTACCTCCCCTCCTGCTCGTCAGATACCGCTGGAAAAAATATGTGCGTATAGAGCGCCACGAGCGTTTTCCAGAGACCTTTAGAACATCCCCATAGATCGTGCAGTTTCCCGAGATATTAATTTTCAAATATTTTTGTTTTTTTTTACATAAATGACCATATCTCGGCTGCTATATGTCCGATCCTCGCGAGCGAGATATGGGTATAGATGGCGAAGCGGGAGCTTTCCAACGACCTAAACAACGACCATCTATATGGCGTATTTTGCAAGATAATCGAACTTGTCAGTTTTCAAGAATGGCGTCCTGTCTCCTCTCCTCTTCGTCTGACACCGCCGGAGAAAATATGAGCGTATAGAGCGCAATGATTGCTTTCCGAGGACCTGTAGAACGTCCACACTGATGGCGTAGTTTCCGAGATAATAATTCTCAAATATTTTTGTTCTTTTTTACATAATTGGCCATATCTCTTCACATATTGGCTTGAACCTGGCGAACGTGATATCTGCGCAGAGGGCGCAACAAGAGCTTTTACAACGGCCTGAATAAGGTCTCGCTATGTGGCGTAGTTGGGGAGATAATCGGACTTAACTGTTTTAATAAATGGCGCCCTATCTCTCTTTCTATTGGTCCGACACCACTGGAGAAATATGGGCGTATAGAGCGCAACGAGTGCTTTCCAAAGACCTTTAGAACGTCCCCATAGATGTTGCAGATTCCGAGATATTAATTTTCCAAAATATTTGTTCTTTCTTACAAAAATGGCCATATCTCGGCTCCTATTGGTTTGGAGATACAGTCCTATAGTATCGGAGATAAAAATTGTTAAAGAAAAATTTTTTTTCCCTTGTTCTCTTTAAATGGTTATACTTCGGCCATTATAGGTCCGATCAGGACGGAAAAAATATGGGTGTAGAGGGCGCAACGAGAGCTTTACAATGACCCCGTTCACATTCTCCTCGGTGCTATAGTTTAGGAGAAAAAAAATGTTCAAGAAAAATTTTTTTAACATTTGTTCTCTTTAAACCGTTATATCGCGGCACCTATTGGTCCGATCAGGACGGAAAAAACATGGGTGTAGAGGGGGCAACGAGTGCTTTCCAATGAACTCATTCACGTTTTCCTCTGTGCTATAGTTTCGGAGAAAAAAATAGTTAAAAAAAAACTTTTTTTTCCTTTGTTCCGTTTATCCGTTATATCTCGGCTCCTATTGGTCCGATCTGGACGACAAAAATATGGGCGTTGAGGGCGCAACGATAGCTTTACAATGAACCAGGTCCGGTTGCTCTAGGTGCTATAGTTTCGGAGAAAAAAAATGTTAAAGAAAAATTTTTTTTTACATTTGTTCCCTTTAAACCGATATAACTGGGCTCCTATTGGTCCGATCTGGACGATAAAATATGGGTGTAGAGGGCGCGCCGAGCCCTTTCCAATGACTCCGGTGCGGTTGCTCTAGGTGCTATTATTTCGGAGAAAAAAATTGTTCAAGAAAAATTTCTTTTTCCTTTGTTCCCTTTAAACCGTCATAACTCGGCTCCTATTGGTCCGATCTGGACGAAAGAATATGGTCGTAGAGGGCGCGAAGAGCCGATTTTAATATCCCTCGTCCGGTTGCTCTAGGTGCTATAGTATCGGAGGAAAAAATTGGTAAATGAAAATTTTTTTTACCTTTGTCCCCTTTAAACCGTTATAACTCGGCTCCTATTGGTCCGATCTGGACGCAAAAAACATGTGCGTAGAGGGCGCGACGAGTCCTTTCCAATGACCGTGGTCTGGTTGCTCTTGGTGCTACAGTTTTGGAGAAAAAAAATGTTCAAGAAAAATTTTTTTTCCATTGTTCCCTTTAAACCGTTATAATTCGGCTCCTGTTGGTCCAATCTGGACGAAAAAAATACGGACGTAGAGGGCGCGAAGCACCCTTTCCAATGACTCCGGTGAGGTTGCTCTAGGTGCTTCCGTTTCGGAGAAAAAAATTGTTAAATAAAAATACTTTTTTCCTTTGTTCCCTTTAATCCGTTATTACTCGGCTCCTATTTGTCCGATCTAGATGCAAAAAACATGTGCGTAGAGGGCGCGACGAGTCCTTTCCAATGACCGTGCTCCGGTTGCTCTTGGTGCTACAGTTTCGGAGAAAAAAAATGTTCAAGAAAAATTTTTTTTACCTTTGTTCCATTTAAACCGTTATAACACGGCTCCTATTGTTCCGATCTGGACGAAAAAAATTTGGGCGTAGAAGGCGCGACGATCCCTTTCCAATGACCCTGGTCCGGTTGCTCTAGGTGCTATAGTTTCGGAGAAAAAAATTGTTAAAGAAAAATTTTTTTTCTTTGTTCCATTTAAACAGTTATAACTCGGCTCCTATTGGTTCGATGTGGACGAAAAAAAAGGTCATAGAGGGCGCGAAGAACCTGTTCCAATGAACCCGGTACGGTTGCTATAGGTGCTATCGTTTCGGAGAAAAAATTGTTAAATAAAAATATTTTTTTCCTTTGTTCCCTTTAAACCGTTATAACTCGGCTCCAGTTAGCCCGATCTGGACGAAAAAAATATGGTCGTAGAGGGTGCGTAGAACACTTTCCAATGACCCCTGTACCGTTGCTCTAGGTGCTACAGTTTCGGAGAAAAAACTTCTTAAATAAAAATATTTTTTTCCTTCGTTCCCTTTGAACAGTTATAACTGGGCTCCTATTGGCCCGATCTGGACGAAAAAAATATTGCCGTAGAGGCGGCGAAGAACCCTTTCCAATGACCACGGTCCGGTTGCACTAGGTGCTACCGTTTCGCAGAAAAAAATTGTTAAAAAAAATTTTTTTTCCTTTGTTCCCTTTAAACAGTTATAACTCGGCTCCTATTGGTTCGATCTGGACGAAAAAAAAGGTCGTAGATGGCGAAGAACCCGTTCCAATCAACCCGGTCCGGTTGCTCTAGGTACTATCGTTTCGGAGAATCAAATTGTTAAAGAAAAATTTTTTTTCCATAGTTCCCTTTAAACCGTTATATCTCGGCTGCTATTGGTCCGATCTGGACGAAAAAAATATGGGCGTAGAGGGCGCGAAGAGCCCTTTCCAAAGACTCCTGTCCGATTGCTCTAGGTTTATAGTTTCGGAGAAATAATTTGTTACAGAAAAATTTTTTTTTCCTTTGTTCCTTATAGACCGTTATAACTCGGCACCTCTTGGTCCGATATGGACGAAAAAATATGGTCGTAGAGGGCGCGAAGAACCCTTTCCAATGACCGTGGTCCGGTTGCTCTTGGTGCTAAAGTTTCGGAGAAAAAAAATGTTCAAAAAAAATTTTTTTTCCTTTGTTCCCTTTAAACAGTTATAACTCGGCTCCTATTGGTTCGATCTGGACGAAAAGAAAGGTCGTAGAGGGCGCGAAGAACCCGTTCCAATGAACCTGGTCCGGTTGCTCTAGGCGCTACAGATTCGGAGAAAAAAATTGTTAAACAAAAATTTTTTTTTCCTTTGTTCCCTTTAAACCGTTATAACTCGGCTCCGATTGGTCCGATCTGGACGAAAAAATATGTACGTAGAGGGCGCGACGAGCCCTTTCCAAAGACTCCTGTCCGGTTGCTGTAGGTGCTATAGTTTCGGAGAAAAAAATTGTTAAACAAAAATTTTTTTTTCCTTTGTTCCCTTTAAACCGTTCTAACTCGACTCCTTTTGGACCGATCTGGACGGAAAAATATGTTCGTAGAGGGCGCGACGAGCCCTTTCCAAAGACTCCTGTCCGGTTGCTGTAGGTGCTATAGTTTCGGAGAAAAAAATTGTTAAACAAAAATTTTTTTTTCCTTTGTTCCCTTTAAACCGTTCTAACTCAACTCCTTTTGGACCGATCTGGACGAAAAAAATATGGTCGTAGAGGGAGCGAAGAACCCTTTCCAATGACCCCGGTATGGCTGCTGTACATGCTATAGTTTCGGAGAGAAAAATCGTTAAAGAAAAATTATTTTTTCTTTGTTCCCTTTAAACCGTTATAACTCGGCTCCGATTGGTCCGTTCTGGACGAAAAAAATACGGTCGTAGAGGGTGCGAAGAAACCTTCCCAATGACCCTGGTCCGGTTGCTCTATGTGCTATAGTTTCGGAGAAAAAAATTGTTAAATTAAAATTTTTTTTCCTTTGTTCCCTTTAAACAGTTATAACTCGGCTCCTATTGATCCGATCTGGAAGAAAAAAAAGGTAGTGGAGGGCGCGAAGAACACGTTCCAATGACCCTGGTCCGGTTCCTCTAGGTGCTATAGTTTCGGAGAAAAAAATTGTTCAAGAAAAATTTTTTTTACCTTTGTTCCCTTTAAACCGTTATTACTCCTATTGGTCCGATCTAGATGCAAAAAACATGTGCGTAGAGGGCGCAACGAGTCCTTTCCAATGACCGTGGTCCGGTTGCTCTTGTTGCTACAGTTTCGGAGAAAAAAAATGTTCAAGAAAAATTTTTTTTACCTGTGTTCCATTTAAACCGTTATAACACGGCTCCTATTGTTCCGATCTGGACGAAAAAATATGGTCGTAGAGGTCGCAAAGAACCCTTTCCAATGACCCCGGTCCGGTTGCTCTAGGTGCTACCATTTCGGAGAAAAAAATTGTTAAAGAAAAATTTTTTTTATCCTTTGTTCCCTATAATCCGTTATAACACGGCTCCTCTTGGTCCGATCTGGACGAAAAAAGAAGGTCGTAGAGGGCACGAAGAACCCGTTCCAATGACCCCGGTCCGGTTGCTCTAGGTGCTATCGTTTCGGAGAAAAAATTGGTAAATTAAAATTTTTTTTACCTTTGTTCCATTTAAACCGTTATAACTCGGCTCCTGTTGGTCCGATCTAGATGTAAAAAACATGTGCGTAGAGGGCGCGACGAGTCCTTTCCAATGACCGTGGTCTGGTTGCTCTTGGTGCTACAGTTTCGGAGAAAAAAAATGTTCAAGAAAAATTATTTTTACCTTTGTTCCATTTAAACCGTTATAACACGGCTCCTATTGTTCCGATATGGACGAAAAAAATTTGGGCGTAGAAGGCGCGAAGATCCCTTTGCAATGACCCTGGTCCGGTTGCTCTAGGTGCTATAGTTTCGGAGAAAAAAATTGTTAAAAAAAATTTTTTTTCCTTTGTTCCCTTTAAACAGTTATAACTCGGCTCCTATTGGTTCGATCTGGACGAAAAAAAAGGTCGTAGATGGCGAAGAACCCGTTCCAATCAACCCGGTCCGGTTGCTCTAGGTACTATCGTTTCGGAGAATCAAATTGTTAAAGAAAAATTTTTTTTCCATAGTTCCCTTTAAACCGTTATATCTCGGCTGCTATTGGTCCGATCTGGACGAAAAAAATATGGGCGTAGAGGGCGCGAAGAGCCCTTTCCAAAGACTCCTGTCCGATTGCTCTAGGTTTATAGTTTCGGAGAAATAATTTGTTACAGAAAAATTTTTTTTTCCTTTGTTCCTTATAGACCGTTATAACTCGGCACCTCTTGGTCCGATATGGACGAAAAAGTATGGTCGTAGAGGGCGCGAAGAACCCTTTCCAATGACCGTGGTCCGGTTGCTCTTGGTGCTAAAGTTTCGGAGAAAAAAAATGTTCAAGAAAAATTTTTTTTCCTTTGTTCCCTTTAAACAGTTATAACTCGGCTCCTATTGGTTCGATCTGGACGAAAAAAAAGGACGTAGAGGGCGCGAAGAACCCGTTCCAATGAACCCGGTCCGGTTGCTCTATGTGCTATCGTTTAGGAGAAGAAAATTGTTAAATAAAAATATTTTTTTCCTTTGTTCCCTTTAAATCGTTATAACTCGGCTCCTATTGGTCCCATCTGAACGAAAAAAATATGGTCGTAAAGGATGCGAAGAACCCTTTCCAACGACCCCGGTCCGGTTGCTCTAGGCGCTACAGTTTCGGAGAAAAAAATTCTTAAATAAATATATTTTTTTCCTTTTTTCAATTTAAACAGGTATAACTCGGCTCCTATTGGTCCGATCTGGACGAAAAAAATATGGTTGCAGAGGGTGTGAAGAACCCTTTCCAAAGACCCCGGTCCGGTTGCTCGAGGTGCTACCGTGTCGGAGAAAAATATTCTTAAATAAAAATATTTTTTTCCTTTTTTCCCTTTAAACAGGTATAACTCGGCTCCTATTGGTCCCATCAGGACGAGAGATATTTGGGCGTAGAGGGCGCGATGAGCCCTTTCCAATGACTCTCGTCCGGTTGCTCTAGGTTCTATAGTTTCGGAGAAAAAAATTGTTAAAGAAAATTTTTTTTTCCTTCGTTCCTTATAAACCGTTATAACTCGGTTCCTCTTGGTCCGATCTGGACGAAAAAATGTGGTCCTAGAGGACGCGACGAGCCCTTTCCAATGACCCCGGTCCGGTTCTCGTAGGTGCTATAGTTTCGGAGAAAAAAATTGTTAAAGAAAAATTTTTTTTTCCTTTGTTCCCTTTAATCCGTTATTACTCGGCTCCTATTTGTCCGATCTAGATGCAAAAAATATGTGCGTAGAGGGCACGACGAGCCCTTTCCGATGACCCCGTTACGGTTGCTCTAGGTGCTATAGTTTCGGAGAAGAAAATTGTTCAAGAAAAATTTTTTTCCTTTGTTCCCTTTAAACCGTTATAACTCGGCTCCTATTTGTCCGATCTGGACGAAAAAATATGGGCGTAGAGGGCGCGACGATCCCTTTCCAATGACCCTGGTCCGGTTGCTCTAGGTGCTATAGTTTCGGAGAAAAAAATTGTTAAAGAAAAATTTTTTTTCCTTTGTTCCATTTAAATCGTTATAACTCGGCTCCTATTGGTCCGATCTAAACGAAAAAAATATGGTCGTAAAGGATGCGAAGAACCCTTTCCAACGACCCCGGTCAGTTGCTCTAGGCGCTACAGTTTCGGAGAAAAAAATTCGTAAATAAATATATTTTTTTCCTTTTTTCCTTTTAAACAGGTATAACTCGGCTCCTATTGGTCCGATCTGGACGAAAAAAATATGGTTGCAGAGGGTGTGAAGAACCCTTTCCAATGACTCTCGTCCGGTTGCTCTAGGTTCTATAGTTTTGGAGAAAAAAATTGTTAAAAAAAATTTTTTTTTCCTTCGTTCCTTATAAACCGTTATAACTCGGTTCCTCTTGGTCCGATCTGGACGAATAATATGGGCGTAGAGGGCGCGACGAGCCCTTTCCGATGACCCCGTTACGGTTGCTCTAGGTCCTATAGTTTCGGAGAAGAAAATTGTTAAAGAAAAATTTATTTTCCATTGTTCCCTTTAAACCGTTATAATTCGGCTCCTATTGGTTCGATCTGGACGAAAAAAAAGGTCGTAGAGGGCGCGAAGAACTCGTTCCAATGAACCCGGTCCGGTTGCTCTAGGTGCTATCGTTTAGGAGAAGAAAATTGTTAAAGAATAATTTTTTTGCCATGGTTCCCTTTAAACCGTTATAACTCGGCTCCTATTGGTCCGATCTGGACGAAAAAAAAGGTCGTAGAGGGCACGAAGGACCCGTTCCAATGAACCAAGTCTGGTTGCTCTAGGTGCTATCGTTTCGGAGAAAAAATTGTTAAATGAAAATATTTTTTTCCTTTGTTCCCTTTAAACCGTTATAACTCAGCTCATATTGGCCCGATCTGGACGAAAAAAAAGGTCGTAGAGTGCGCGAAGAACCCGTTCCAATGATCCCTGTACCTTTGCTCTAGGTGCTACCGTTTCGGAGAAAAAAATTCTTAAATAAAAATATTTTTTTCTTTGGTTCCCTTTAGACAGTTATAACTCGGCTCCTATTGGTCCGATCTGGACGAATATTATGGGCGTAGAGGCCGCGACGAGCCCTTTCCAAAGACTCCTGTCCGGTTGCTGTAGGTGCTATAGTTTCGGAGAAAAAAATTGTTAAACAAAAATTTTTTTTTCCTTTGTTCCCTTTAAACCGTTATAACTCGGCTCCGATTGGTCCGATCTGGACGAAAAAATATGTACCTAGAGGGCGCGACGAGCCCTTTCCAAAGACTCCTGTCCGGTTGCTGTAGGTGCTATAGTTTCGGAGAAAAAAATTATTAAACAAAAATTTTTTTTTCCTTTGTCCCCTTTAAACCGTTCTAACTCGACTCCTTTTGGACGGATCTGGACGAAAAAATATGTACGTAGAGGGCGCGACAAGCCCTTTCCAAAGACTCCTGTCCGGTTGCTGTAGGTGCTATAGTTTCGGAGAAAAAAATTGTTAAACAAATATTTTTTTTTCCTTTGTTCCCTTTAAACCGTTCTAACTTGACTCCTTTTGGACCGATCTGGACGAAAAAAATATGGTCGTAGAGGGAGCGAAGAACCCTTTCCAATGACCCCGGTATGGCTGCTGTACATGCTATAGTTTCGGAGAGAAAAATCGTTAAAGAAAAATTATTTTTTCTTTGTTCCCTTTAAACCGTTCTAACTCGACTCCTTTTGGACCGATCTGGACGAAAAAATATGTACGTAGAGGGCGCGACGAGCCCTTTCCAAAGACTCCTGTCCGGTTGCTGTAGGTGCTATAGTTTCGGAGAAAAAAATTGTTAAATTAAAATTTTTTTTCCTTTGTTCCCTTTAAACAGTTATAACTCGGCTCCTATTGATCCGATCTGGAAGAAAAAAAAGGTCGTGGAGGGCGCGTAGAACCCGTTCCAATGACCCTGGTCCGGTTCCTCTAGGTGCTATAGTTTCGGAGAAAAAAATTGTTCAAGAAAAATTTTTTTTACCTTTGTTCCCTTTAAACCGTTATTACTCCTATTGGTCCGATCTAGATGCAAAAAACATGTGCGTAGAGGGCGCAACGAGTCCTTTCCAATGACCGTGGTCCGGTTGCTCTTGGTGCTACAGTTTCGGAGAAAAAAAATGTTCAAGAAAAATTTTTTTTACCTTTGTTCCATTTAAACCGTTATAACACGGCTCCTATTGTTCCGATCTGGACGAAAAAATATGGTCGTAGAGGTCGCAAAGAACCCTTTCCAATGACCCCTGTCCGGTTGCTCTAGGTGTACCATTTCGGAGAAAAAAATTGTTAAAGAAAAATTTTTTTTATCCTTTGTTCCCTATAATCCGTTATAACACGGCTCCTCTTGGTCCGATCTGGACGAAAAAAGAAGGTCGTAGAGGGCACGAAGAACCCGTTCCAATGACCCCGGTCCGGTTGCTCTAGATGCTATCGTTTCGGAGACAAAATTGGTAAATGAAAATTTTTTTTACCTTTGTTCCATTTAAACCGTTATAACTCGGCTCCTGTTGGTCCGATCTAGATGTAAAAAAACATGTGCGTAGATGGCGCGACGAGTCCTTTCCAATGACCGTGGTCTGGTTGCTCTTGGTGCTACAGTTTCGGAGAAAAAAAATGTTCAAGAAAAATTTTTTTTACCTTTGTTCCATTTAAACCGTTATAACACGGCTCCTATTGGTCCAATCTGGACGAAAAATATATGGGCGTAGAGGGCGCGACGAGCCATTTCCAATGAACCCGGTCCGGTTGCTCTAGGTGCTATCGTTTCGGAGAAAAAATTGTTAAATAAAAATATTTTTTTCCTTTGTTCCCTTTAAACCGTTATAACTCGGCTCCTATTTGTCCGATCTGGACGAAAAAATATGGGCGTAGAGGGCGCGACGATCCCTTTCCAATGACCCTGGTCTGGTTGCTCTAGGTGCTGTAGTTTCGGAGAAAAAAATTGTTAAAGAAAAATTTTTTTTCCTTTGTTCCGTTTAAACAGTTATAACTCGGCTCCTATTGGTCCAATCTGGACGAAGAAAATACGGTCGTAGAGGGCGCGAAGAACCCTTTCCAATGACCCCGGTGAGGTTGCTCTAGGTGCTTCCTTTTCGGAGAAAAAAATTGTTAAATAAAAATATTTTTTTCCTTTGTTCCCTTTAATCCGTTATTACTCGGCTCCTATTGGTCCGATCTGAACGAAAAAAAAGGTCGTAGAGGGCGCGAAGGACCCGTTCCAATGAACCAAGTCTGGTTGCTCTAGGTTCTATCGTTTCGGAGAAAAAATTGTTAAAGAAAAATTTATTTTCCATTGTTCCCTTTAAACCGTTATACTTCGGCTCCTATTGGTCCAATCTGGACGAAGAAAATACGGTTGTAGAGGGCGCGAAGAACCCTTTCCAATGACCCCGGTGAGGTTGCTCTAGGTGCTTCCGTTTCGGAGAAAAAAATTGTTAAATAAAAATATTTTTTTCTTTGGTTCCCTTTAGACAGTTATAACTCGGCTCCTATTGGTCCGATCTGGACGAATAATATGGGCGTAGAGGCCGCGACGAGCCCTTTCCAATGACACCGGTTCGGTTACTCTATGTGCCGCCGTTTCGGAGAAAAAAATTGATAAATAAAAATATTTTTTCCTTTGTTCCCTTTAAACCGTTATAACTCGACTCCTTTTGCACCGATCTGGACGAAAAAAATATGGTCGTAGAGGGAGCGAAGAACCCTTTCCAATGACCCCGGTATGGTTGCTGTACATGCTATAGTTTCGGAGAGAAAAATCGTTAAAGAAAAATTTTCTTTTCTTTGTTCCCTTTAAACCGTTATGACTCGGCTCCGATTGGTCCGATCTGGACGAAAAAAATACGGTCGTAGAGGGTGCGAAGAAACCTTCCCAATGACCCTGGTCCGGTTCCTCTAGTTGCTATAGTTTCGGAGAAAAAAATTGTTAAAGTAAAATTTTTTTTCCTTTGTTCCCTTTAAACCGTTATTACTCCTATTGGTCCGATCTAGATGCAAAAAACATGTGCGTAGAGGGCGCGACGAGTCCTTTCCAATGACCGTGGTCTGGTTGCTCTTGGTGCTACAGTTTCGGAGAAAAAAAATGTTCAAGAAAAATTTTTTTTACCTTTGTTCCTTTAAACCGTTATAACACGGCTCCTATCGGTCCAATCTGGACGAAAAATATATGGGCGTAGAGGGCGCGACGAGTCCTTTCCAATGACCGTGGTCTGGTTGCTCTTGGTGCTACAGTTTCGGAGAAAAAAAATGTTCAAAGAAAATTTTTTTTACCTTTGTTCCTTTAAACCGTTATAACACGGTTCCTATTGGTTCGATCTGGACGAAAAAAAAGGTCGTAGAGGGCGCGAAGAACCCTTTCCAATGAACCCGGTCCGGTTGCTCTAGGTGCTATCGTTTCGGAGAAAAAATTGTTAAATAAAAATATTTTTTTCCTCTGTTCCCTTTAAATCGTTATAACTCGGCTCCTATTGGTCCGATCTGGACGAAAAAAATATGGTTGCAGAGGGTGTGAAGAACCCTTTCCAATGACCCCGGTCCGGTTGCTCGAAGTGCTTTCGTGTCGGAGAAAAATATTCTTAAATAAAAATATTTTTTTCCTTTTTTCCCTTTAAACAGGTATAACTCGGCTCCTATTGGTCCCATCAGGACGAGAGATATTTGGGCGTAGAGGGCGCGATGAGCCCTTTCTAATGACTCTCGTCCGGTTGCTCTAGGTTCTATAGTTTCGGAGAAAAAAATTGTTAAAGAAAATTTTTTTTTTCCTTCGTTCCTTATAAACCGTTATAACTCGGTTCCTCTTGGTCCGATCTGGACGAAAAAATGTCATCGTAGAGGGAGCGACGAGCCCTTTCCAATGACCCCAGTCCGGTTCTCGTAGGTGCTATAGTTTCGGAGAAAAAAATTGTTAAAGAAAAATTTTTTTTTCCTTTGTTCCCTTTAAACCGTTATAACTCGGCTCCTATTGGTCCGATCTGGACGAAAAAAATATGGTCGTAGAGGGAGCGAAGAACCCGTTCCAATGACCCCGGTGAGGTTGCTCTTGGTGCTTCCGTTTCGGAGAAAAAAATTGTTAAATAAAAATACTTTTTTCCATTGTTCCCTTTAATCCGTTATTACTCGGCTCCTATTTGTCCGATCTGGACGAAAAAAAAGGTCGTAGAGGGCGCGAAGAACCCGTTCCAATGAACCCGGTCCGGTTGCTCTAGGTGCTACCGTTTCGAAGAAAAAATTGTTAAATATAAATATTTTTTTCCTTTGTTCCCTTTGAACAGTTATAACTGGGCTCTTATTGGCCCCAACTGGACGAAAAACATATTGTCGTAGAGGCGGCGAAGAACCCTTACCAATGACCCGGTCCGGTTGCTCTAGGTGCTATAGTTTCGGAGAAAAGAATTGTTAAAGAAAAATTTTTTTTCTTTGTTCCCTTTAAACAGTTATAACTCGGCTCCTATTGGTCCGATCTGGACGAAAAAAATATGGTCGTAGAGGGAGCGAAGAACCCGTTCCAACGACCCCGGTCCGGTTGCTCTAGGTGCTATCGTTTCGGAGAAAAAATAATTAAATAAAAATATTTTTTTCCATTGTTCCCTTTAAACCGTTATAACTCGGCTCCTATTGGTCCGTTCTGGACGATAATATGGGCGTAGAGGGCGCGGCGAGCCCTTTCCGATGACCCCGTTACGGTTGCTCTAGGTGCTATAGTTTCGGAGAAGAAAATTGTTAAAGAAAAATTTTTTTTCCATTGTTCCCTTTAAACCGTTATAATTCGGCTCCTGTTGGTCCAATCTGGACGAAAAAAATATGGTCGTAAAGGATGCGAAGAACCCTTTCCAACGACCCCGGTCCGGTTGCTCTAGGCGCTACAGTTTCGGAGAAAAAAATTCTTAAATAAATATATTTTTTTCCTTTTTTCCTTTTAAACAGGTATAACTCGGCTCCTATTGGTCCGATCTGGACGAAAAAAATATGGTTGCAGAGGGTGTGAAGAACCCTTTCCAATGACCCCGGTCCGGTTGCTCTAGGCGCTACAGTTTCGGAGAAAAAAATTCTTAAATAAATATATTTTTTTCCTTTTTTCCCTTTAAACAGGTATAACTCGGCTCCTATTGGTCCGATCTGGACGAAAAAGAAGGTTGTCGAGGGCGCGAAGAACCTGTTCCAATGACCCCGGTCCGGTTGCTCTAGGTGCTATAGTTTCGGAGAAGAAAATTGTTAAAGAAAAATTTTTTTTCCATTGTTCCCTTTAAACCGTTATATTTCGGCTCCTGTTGGTCCAATCTGGACGAAAATATACGGTCGTAGAGGGCGCCAAGAACCCGTTCCAATGACCCCGGTGAGGTTGCTCTTGGTGCTTCCGTTTCGGAGAAAAAAATTGTTAAATAAAAATACTTTTTTCCATTGTTCCCTTTAATCCGTTATTACTCGGCTCCTATTTGTCCGATCTGGACGAAAAAAAAGGTCGTAGAGGGCGCGAAGAACCCGTTCCAATGAACCCGGTCCGGTTGCTCTAGGTGCTACCGTTTCGAAGAAAAAATTGTTAAATATAAATATTTTTTTCCTTTGTTCCCTTTGAACAGTTATAACTGGGCTCTTATTGGCCCCAACTGGACGAAAAACATATTGTCGTAGAGGCGGCGAAGAACCCTTACCAATGACCCCGGTCCGGTTGCTCTAGGTGCTATAGTTTCGGAGAAAAGAATTGTTAAAGAAAAATTTTTTTTCTTTGTTCCCTTTAAACAGTTATAACTCGGCTCCTATTGGTCCGATCTGGACGAAAAAAATATGGTCGTAGAGGGAGCGAAGAACCCGTTCCAATGACCCCGGTCCGGTTGCTCTAGGTGCTATCGTTTCGGAGAAAAAATAATTAAATAAAAATATTTTTTTCCATTGTTCCCTTTAAACCGTTATAACTCGGCTCCTATTGGTCCGTTCTGGACGATAATATGGGCGTAGAGGGCGCGGCGAGCCCTTTCCGATGACCCCGTTACGGTTGCTCTAGGTGCTATAGTTTCGGAGAAGAAAATTGTTAAAGAAAAATTTTTTTTCCATTGTTCCCTTTAAACCGTTATAATTCGGCTCCTGTTGGTCCAATCTGGACGACAAAAATACGGTCGTAGAGGGCGCGAAGAACCGTTTCCAATGACCCCAGTGAGGTTGCTCTTGGTGCTTCCGTTTCGGAGAAAAAAATTGATAAATAAAAATACTTTTTTCCTTTGTTCCCTTTAATCCGTTATTACTCGGCTCCTATTTGTCCGATCTGGACGAATAATATGGGCGTAGAGGGCGCGACGAGCCCTTTCCGATGACCCCGTTACGGTTGCTCTAGGCGCTACAGTTTCGGAGAAAAAAATTCTTAAATAAATATATTTTTTTCCTTTTTTCCCTTTAAACAGGTATAACTCGGCTCCTATTGGTCCGATCTGGACGAAAAAGAAGGTTGTCGAGGGCGCGAAGAACCTGTTCCAATGACCCCGGTCCGGTTGCTCTAGGTGCTATAGTTTCGGAGAAGAAAATTGTTAAAGAAAAATTTTTTTTCCATTGTTCCCTTTAAACCGTTATATTTCGGCTCCTGTTGGTCCAATCTGGACGAAAATATACGGTCGTAGAGGGCGCCAAGAACCCTTTCCAATGACCCCGGTGAGGTTGCTCTTGGTGCTTCCGTTTCGGAGAAAAAAATTGTTAAATAAAAATACTTTTTTCCATTGTTCCCTTTAATCCGTTATTACTCGGCTCCTATTTGTCCGATCTGGACGAAAAAAAAGGTCGTAGAGGGCGCGAAGAACCCGTTCCAATGAACCCGGTCCGGTTGCTCTAGGTGCTACCGTTTCGAAGAAAAAATTGTTAAATATAAATATTTTTTTCCTTTGTACCCTTTGAACAGTTATAACTGGGCTCTTATTGGCCCCAACTGGACGAAAAACATATTGTCGTAGAGGCGGCGAAGAACCCTTACCAATGACCCCGGTCCGGTTGCTCTAGGTGCTATAGTTTCGGAGAAAAGAATTGTTAAAGAAAAATTTTTTTTCTTTGTTCCCTTTAAACAGTTATAACTCGGCTCCTATTGGTCCGATCTGGACGAATAATATGGGCGTAAAGGGCGCGACGAGCCCTTTCCGATGACCCCGTTACGGTTGCTCTAGGTGCTATAGTTTCGGAGAAGAAAATTGTTAAAGAAAAATTTTTTTTCCATTGTTCCCTTTAAACCGTTATAACTCGTCTCCTATTGGTCCTATCTGGACGAAAAAAAAGGTTGTAGAGGTCGCGAAGAACCCGTTCCAATGACCCCGGTACGGTTGCTCTAGGTGCTATCGTTTCGGAGAAAAAATTGTTAAATAAAAATATTTTTTTCCATTGTTCCCTTTAAACCGTTATAACTCGGCTCCTATTGGTGCGATCTGGACGAATAATATGGGCGTAGAGGGCGCGACGAGCCCTTTCCGATGACCCCGGTGAGGTTGCTCTTGGTGCTTCCGTTTCGGAGAAAAAAATTTTTAAATAATAATACTTTTTTCCTGTGTTCCCTTTAATCCGTTATTACACGGCTCCTATTTGTCCGATCTGGACGAAAAAAAGGTCGTAGAGGGCGCGAAGAACCCGTTCCAATGAACCCGGTCCGGTTGCTCTAGGTGCTATCGTTTCGAAGAAAAAATTGTTAAATATAAATATTTTTCTCCTTTGTTCCCTTTGAACAGTTATAACTGGGCTCTTATTGGCCCGATCTGGACGAAAAAAGTATTGTCGTAGAGGCGGCGAATAAACCTTACCAATGACCCCGGTCCGGTTGCTCTAGGTGCTACGGTGTCGGAGAAAAATATTCTTAAATAAAAATATTTTTTTCCTTTTTTCCATTTAAACAGGTATAACTCGGCTCCTAATGGTCCCATCAGGACGAAAGATATTTGGTCGTAGAGGGCGCGGAGAACCCGTTCCAATGAACCCGGTCCGGTTGCTCTATGTACTACCGTTTCGGAGAAAAAAATTCTTAAATAAAAATATTTTTTTCCTTTGTTCCCTTTAAACAGGTAATACTCGGCTCCTATTGGTCCGATATGGAAGAATAATATGGGCGTAGAGGACGCGACGAGCCCTTTCCGATGACCCCGTTACGGTTGCTCTAGGTGCTATAGTTTAGGAGAAGAAAATTGTTAAAGAAAAATATTTTTTTCCTTTGTTCCCTTTAAACAGTTATAACTCGGCTCCTATTGGTCCGATCTGGACGAATAATATTATCGTAGAGGGCGCGAAGAACCCTTCCCTATGTCCCCGGTGAGGTTGCTCTAGGTGCTATAGTTTCGGAGGAAAAAAATGGTAAATGAAAATTTTTTTTACCTTTGTTCCCTTTAAACCGTTATTACTCGGCTCCTATTGGCCCGATCTGGACGAATAATATGGTCGTAGAGGGAGCGAAGAACCCTTTCCAATGTCCTCGGTGTGGTTGCTCTAGGTGCTATAGTTTCGGAGGAGAAAATTGGTAAATGAAAATTTTTTTTACCTTTGTTCCCTTTAAACCGTTATTACTAGGCTCCTATTGGTCCGATCTAGATGCAAAAAACATGTGCGTAGAGGGCGCGACGAGTCCTTTCCAATGACCGTGGTCCGGTTGCTCTTAGTGCTAATGTTTCGGAGAAAAAAAATGTTCAAGAATAATTTTTTTTACCTTTGTTCCATTTAAACCGTTATAACACGTCTCGTATTGTTCCGATCTGGACGAAAAAAATTTTGGCGTAGATGGCGCGACGATCCCTTTTCAATGACCCTAGTCCGGTTGCTCCTGGTGCTATAGTTTCGGAGAAAAAACTTGTTAAAGAAAAATTTTTTTTCCTTTGTTCCCTTTAAACAGTTATAACTCGGCTCCTATTGGTTCGATCTGGACTAAAAAAATTTGGGCGTAGAAGGCGCGAAGATCCCTTTCCAATGACCCTGGTCCGGTTGCTCTAGGTGCTATAGTTTCGGAGAAAAAAATTCTTAAATAAAAATATTTTTTTCCTTTGTTCCCTTTAAACAGTTATAACTCGGCTCCTATTGGTCCGATCTGGATGCAATAATCATGTGCGTAGAGGGCGCGACAAGTCCTTTCCAGTGACCCTTGTCCGGTTGCTCTTGGTGCTACAGTTTCGGAGAAAAAAAATGTTCAAGAAAAATATTTTTTTCCTTTGTTCCCTTTAAACAGTTATAACTCGGCTCCTATTGGTTCGATCTGGACGAATAATATTGTCGTAGAGGGCGCGAAGAACCCTTTCCAATGTCCCCGGTGAGGTTGCTCTAGGTGCTATAGTTTCGGAGGAAAAAATTGGTAAATGAAAATTTTTTTTACCTTTGCTCCCTTTAAACCGTTATATCTCGGCTGCTATTGGTCCGATCTGGACGAAAAAAATATGGGCGTAGAGGGCGCCAAGAGCCCTTTCCAAAGACTCCTGTCCGATTGCTCTAGGTTTATAGTTTCGGAGAAAAAATTTGTTACAGAAAAATTTTTTTTTCCTTTGTTCCGTATAGACCGTTATAACTCGGCACCTCTTGGTCCGATTTGGACGAATAATATAGGCGTAGAGGGCGCGACGAGCCCTTTCCGATGACCCCGTTACGGTTGATCTAGGTGCTATAGTTTCGGAGGAGAAAATTGTTAAAAAAAAATTTATTTTCCATTGTTCCCTTTAAACCGTTATAATTCGGCTCCCATTGGTCCAATCTGGACGAAAAAAATACGGTCGTAGAGGGCGCGAAGAACCCTTTCCAAAGACCCCGGTGAGGTTGCTCTAGGTGCTATCGTTTCGGAGAAAAAATAATTAAATAAAAATATTTTTTTCCATTGTTCCATTTAAACCGTTATAACTCGGCTTCTATTGGTTCGATCTGGACGAATAATATGGGCGTAGAGGGCGCGACGAGCCCTTTCCGTTGACCCCGTTACGGCTGCTCTAGGTGCTGTAGTTTCGGAGAAAAAAATTGTTAAATAAAAATACTTTTTTCCTTTGTTCCCTTTAATCCGTTATTACTCGGCTCCTATTGGTCCGATCTGGACGAAAAAAAAGGTCGTAGAGGGCGCGAGGAACCCGTTCCAATCAACCCGGTCCGGTTGCTCTAGGTGCTATCGTTACGGAGAATCAAATTGTTAAAGAGAAATTTTTTTTCCATTGTTCCTTTTAAACCGTTATATATCGGCTGCTATTGGTCCGATCTGGACGAAAAAAATAAGGGCGTAGAGGGCGCGAAGAGCCCTTTCCAAAGAACCTAATCCGGTTGCTCTAGGTGCTATAGATTCGGAGAAAAAAATTGTTAAAGAAAAATTTTTTTTCCTTTGTTCCTTTTATTGAGTTATAACTCGGCTCCTATTGATCCGATCTGGACGAAGAAAAAGGTCGTAGAGGGCCCGAAGTACACGTTCCAATGACCCCGGTCCGGTTACTCTAGGTGCTACCGTTTCGGAGAAATAATTGATAAATAAAAATATTTTTTTCCTTTGTTCCCTTTAAACCGTTATAACTCGGCTCCTATTGGTCCGATCTGGACGAAAAAAATATGGTCCTAGAAGGTGTGAAGAACACTTTCCAATGGCCCCGGTCCGGTTGCTCTAGGTGCTGTCGTTTCGGAGAAGAAAATTGTTAAAGAAAAATTTTTTTCACCTTTGTACCATTTAAACCGTTATAATTCGGCTCCAATTGGTCCAATCTGGACGAAAAAAATATGGTCGTAGAGGGCGCGAAGAACCCATTCCAATGACCCCGGTGAGGTTGCTCTAGGTGCTTCCGTTTCGGAGAAAAAAATTGTTAAATAAAAATACTTTTTTCCATTGTTCACTTTAAACCGTTATATCTCGTCTGCTATTGGTCCGATCTGGACGAAAAAAATCTGGGCGTAGAGGGCGCGAAGTGCCCTTTCCAAAGACTCCTGTCCGATTGCTCTAGGTTTATAGTTTCGGAGAAAAAATTTGTTAAAGAAAAATTTTTTTTTTCCTTTGTTCCTTATAAACCGTTATAACTCGGCTCCTCTTGGTACGATCTGGACGAAAAAATATGGTCGTAGAGGGCGCGAAGAATCCTTTCCAATGACCCCGGTCCGGTTACTCTAGGTGCTACCGTTTCGGAGAAAAAATTGATAAATAAAAATATTCTTTTCCTTTGTTCCCTTTAAACCGTTATAAATCGGCTCCTTTTGGACCGATCTGGACGAAAAAAATATGGTCGTAGAGGGAGCGAAGAACCCTTACCAATGGCCCCGGTATGGTTGCAGTACATGCTATAGTTTCGGAGAGAAAAATCGTTAAAGAAAAATTTTTTTTTCTTTGTTCCCTTTAAAGCGTTATAACTCGCCTCCTATTGGTCCGATCTGGACGAAAAAAATACGGTCGTAGAGGGTGCGAAGAAACCTTCCCAATGACCCAGATGCGGTTGCTCTAGGTGCTATCGTTTCGGAGAAAAAAATTGTTAAAGAAAAATTTTTTTTCCTTTGTTCCCTTTAAACAGTTATAACTCGGCTCCTATTGATCCGATCTGGACGAAAAAAAAGGTCGTGGAGGGCGCGAAGAACCCGTTCCAATGACCCAGGTACGGTTGCTCTAGGTGCTATCGTTTCGGAGAAAAAATAGGTAAATGAATATTTTTTTTACCTTTGTTCCCTTTAAACCGTTATTACTCGGCTCATATTGGTGCGATCTGGATGCAAAAAACATGTGCGTAGAGGTCGCTACGAGTCCTTTCCAATGACCGTGTTCCGGTTGCTCTTGGTGCTACAGTTTCGGAGAAAAACAATGTTCAAGAAAAATTTCCTTTCCCTTTGTTCCCTTAAAATAGTTATAACACGGCTCCTATTGGTCCTATCTGGACGAAAAAATATGGGCGTAGAGGGCGCGAAGAACCCTGTCCAATGACCCCGGTATGGTTGCAGTACATGCTATATTTTCGGAGAGAAAAATCGTTAAAGAAAAATTTTTTTTTCTTTGTTCCCTTTAAACCGTTATAAATCGCCTCCTATTGGTCTGATCTGGACGAAAAAAATATGGTCGTAGAGGGCGCGAAGAACCCATTCCAATGACCCCGGTGAGGTTGCTCTAGGTGCTTCCGTTTCGGAGAAAAAAATTGTTAAATAAAAATACTTTTTTCGTTTGTTCCCTTTAAACCGTTATAACTCGGCTCCTTTTGGACCGATCTCGACGAAGAAAATATGGTCGTAGAGGGAGCGAAGAACCCTTCCCAATGACCCTGGTCCGGTTGCTCTAGGTGCTATCGTTTCGGAGAAAAAATAGGTAAATGAAAATTTTTTTTACCTTTGTTCCCTTTAAACCGTTATTACTCGGCTCTTATTGGTCCGATCTGGATGCAAAAAACATGTGCGTAGAGGTCGCTACGAGTCCTTTCCAATGACCGTGTTCCGGTTGCTCTTGGTGCTACAGTTTCGGAGAAAAACAATGTTCAAGAAAAATTTCTTTTCCCTTTGTTCCCTTGAAATAGTTATAACACGGCTCCTATTGGTCCTATCTGGACGAAAAAATATGGGCGTAGAGGGCGCGAAGAACCCTGTCCAATGACCCCGGTATGGTTGCTGTACATGCTATAGTTTCGGAGAGAAAAATCGTTAAAGAAAAATTTTTTTTTCTTTGTTCCCTTTAAACCGTTATAACTCGGCTCCTATTGGTCCGATCTGGACGAAAAAAAAGGTCGTAGAGGGCGCGAAGAACCCGTTCCAATGAACCAGGTCCGGTTGCTCTAGGTGCTATCGTCTCGGAGAAAAAATTGGTAAATGAAAATTTTTTTTACCTTTGTTCCCTTTAAACCGTTATTACTCGGCTCATATTGGTCCTATCTGGATGCAAAAAACATGTGCGTAGATGTCGCTACGAGTCCTTTCCAATGACCGTGTTCCGGTTGCTCTTGGTGCTACAGTTTCGGAGAAAAACAATGTTCAAGAAAAATTTCTTTTCCCTTTGTTCCCTTAAAACAGTTATAACACGGCTCCTATTGGTCCTATCTGGACGAAAAAATATGGGCGTAGAGGGCGCGACGAGCCCTTTCCAGTGACCCCGGTGTGGTTGCTATACATGCTATAGTTTCGGAAAAAAAAATTCGTTAAAAAGAAATTTTTTTTTCCCTTGTTCCCTTTAAACAGTTATAGCTCGGCTCCTATTGGTCCGATCTGGACGAAAAAATATGGGCGCAGAGGGTGCGGTGAGACCTTTCGAATGACCCCGGTCCGGTCGCTCTAGGTTCTATCGTTTCGAGGAAAAAATAATTAAATAATAATATTTTTTTCCATTGTTCCTTTTAAACCGTTATAACTCGGCTCATATTGTTCCGATCTGGACGAATAATATGGGCGTAGAGAGCGCGACGAGCCCTTTCCGTTGACCCCGTTACGGCTGCTCTAGTTGCTGTAGTTTCTTAGAAAAAAATTGTTAAATAAAAATATTTTTTTCCTTTGTTCCCTTTAAACTGTTATAACTCGGCTCCTATTGGTCCGATCTGGACGAAAAAATATGGTCGTAGAGGGCGCAAAGAACCCTTTCCAATGACCCCTGTCCGGTTGCTCTAGGTGCTACCATTTCGGAGAACAAAATTGTTAAAGAAAAATTTTTTTTATCCTTTGTTCCCTATAATCCGTTATAACACGGCTCCTCTTGGTCCGATCTGGACGAAAAAAAAGGTCGTGGAGGGCGCGAAGAACCCGTTCCAATGACCCAGGTACGGTTGCTCTAGGTGCTATCGTTTCGGAGAAAAAATAGGTAAATGAATATTTTTTTTACCTTTGTTCCCTTTAAACCGTTATTACTCGGCTCATATTGGTCCGATCTGGATGCAAAAAACATGTGCGTAGAGGTCGCTACGAGTCCTTTCCAATAACCGTGTTCCGGTTGCTCTTGGTGCTACAGTTTCGGAGAAAAACAATGTTCAAGAAAAATTTCTTTTCCCTTTGTTCCCTTAAAATAGTTATAACACGGCTCCGGTTGGTCCTATCTGGACGAAAAAATATGGGCGTAGAGGGCGCGACGAGCCCTTTCCAATGACCCTGGTCCGGTTGCTGTAGATGCTATAGTTTCGGACAAAAAAATTGTTAAAGTAAAATTTTTTTTCCTTTGTTCCCTTAAACCGTTATAATTCGGCTCCTATTGGTTCGATCTGGACGAAAAAAATATGGTCGTAGAGGGCGCGAAGAACCCATTCCAATGACCCCGGTGAGGTTGCTCTAGGTGCTTCCGTTTCGGAGAAAAAAATTGTTAAATAAAAATACTTTTTTCCTTTGTTCCCTTTAAACCGTTATAACTCGGCTCCTTTTGGACCGATCTCGACGAAAAAATATGGTCGTAGAGGGAGCGAAGAACCCTTCCCAATGACCCTGGTCCGGTTGCTCTAGGTGCTATCGTTTCGGAGAAAAAATAGGTAAATGAAAATTTTTTTTACCTTTGTTCCCTTTAAACCGTTATTACTCGGCTCTTATTGGTCCGATCTGGATGCAAAAAACATGTGCGTAGAGGTCGCTACGAGTCCTTTCCAATGACCGTGTTCCGGTTGCTCTTGGTGCTACAGTTTCGGAGAAAAACAATGTTCAAGAAAAATTTCCTTTCCCTTTGTTCCCTTAAAATAGTTATAACACGGCTCCTATTGGTCCTATCTGGACGAAAAAATATGGGCGTAGAGGGCGCGAAGAACCCTGTCCAATGACCCCGGTATGGTTGCAGTACATGCTATAGTTTCGGAGAGAAAAATCGTTAAAGAAAAATTTTTTTTTCTTTGTTCCCTTTAAACCGTTATAACTCGCCTCCTATTGGTCTGATCTGGACGAAAAAAATATGGTCGTAGAGGGCGCGAAGAACCCATTCCAATGACCCCGGTGAGGTTGCTCTAGGTGCTTCCGTTTCGGAGAAAAAAATTGTTAAATAAAAATACTTTTTTCCTTTGTTCCCTTTAAACCGTTATAACTCGGCTCCTTTTGGACCGATCTCGACGAAAAAAATATGGTCGTAGAGGGAAAGAAGAACCCTTCGCAATGACCCTGGTCCGGTTGCTCTAGGTGCTATCGTTTCGGAGAAAAAATAGGTAAATGAAAATTTTTTTTACCTTTGTTCCCTTTAAACCGTTATTACTCGGCTCTTATTGGTCCGATCTGGATGCAAAAAACATGTGCGTAGAGGTCGCTACGAGTCCTTTCCAATGACCGTGTTCCGGTTGCTCTTGGTGCTACAGTTTCGGAGAAAAACAATGTTCAAGAAAAATTTCTTTTCCCTTTGTTCCCTTAAAATAGTTATAACACGGCTCCTATTGGTCCTATCTGGACGAAAAAATATGGGCGTAGAGGGCGCGAAGAACCCTGTCCAATGACCCCGGTATGGTTGCTGTACATGCTATAGTTTCGGAGAGAAAAATCGTTAAAGAAAAATTTTTTTTTCTTTGTTCCCTTTAAACCGTTATAACTCGGCTCCTATTGGTCCGATCTGGACGAAAAAAAGGTCGTAGAGGGCGCGAAGAACCCGTTCCAATGAACCAGGTCCGGTTGCTCTAGGTGCTATCGTCTCGGAGAAAAAATTGGTAAATGAAAATTTTTTTTACCTTTGTTCCCTTTAAACCGTTATTACTCGGCTCATATTGGTCCTATCTGGATGCAAAAAACATGTGCGTAGATGTCGCTACGAGTCCTTTCCAATGACCGTGTTCCGGTTGCTCTTGGTGCTACAGTTTCGGAGAAAAACAATGTTCAAGAAAAATTTCCTTTCCCTTTGTTCCCTTAAAACAGTTATAACACGGCTCCTATTGGTCCTATCTGGACGAAAAAATATGGGCGTAGAGGGCGCGACGAGCCCTTTCCAGTGACCCCGGTGTGGTTGCTATACATGCTATAGTTTCGGAAAAAAAAATTCGTTAAAAAGAAATTTTTTTTTCCCTTGTTCCCTTTAAACAGTTATAACTCGCCTCCTATTGGTCCGATCTGGACGAAAAAATATGGGCGTAGAGGGTGCGGTGAGACCTTTCGATTGACCCCGGTGAGGTTGCTCTAGGTGCTATCGTTTCGAGGAAAAAATAATTAAATAATAATATTTTTTTCCTTTGTTCCCTTTAAACCGTTATAACTCGGCTCCTTTTGGACCGATCTCGACGAAAAAAATATGGTCGTAGAGGGAGCGAAGAACCCTTCCCAATGACCCTGGTCCGGTTGCTCTAGGTGCTATCGTTTCGGAGAAAAAATAGGTAAATGAAAATTTTTTTTACCTTTGTTCCCTTTAAACCGTTATTACTCGGCTCTTATTGGTCCGATCTGGATGCAAAAAACATGTGCGTAGAGGTCGCTACGAGTCCTTTCCAATGACCGTGTTCCGGTTGCTCTTGGTGCTACAGTTTCGGAGAAAAACAATGTTCAAGAAAAATTTCTTTTCCCTTTGTTCCCTTAAAATAGTTATAACACGGCTCCTATTGGTCCTATCTGGACGAAAAAATATGGGCGTAGAGGGCGCGAAGAACCCTGTCCAATGACCCCGGTATGGTTGCTGTACATGCTATAGTTTCGGAGAGAAAAATCGTTAAAGAAAAATTTTTTTTTCTTTGTTCCCTTTAAACCGTTATAACTCGGCTCCTATTGGTCCGATCTGGACGAAAAAAAAGGTCGTAGAGGGCGCGAAGAACCCGTTCCAATGAACCAGGTCCGGTTGCTCTAGGTGCTATCGTCTCGGAGAAAAAATTGGTAAATGAAAATTTTTTTTACCTTTGTTCCCTTTAAACCGTTATTACTCGGCTCATATTGGTCCTATCTGGATGCAAAAAACATGTGCGTAGATGTCGCTACGAGTCCTTTCCAATGACCGTGTTCCGGTTGCTCTTGGTGCTACAGTTTCGGAGAAAAACAATGTTCAAGAAAAATTTCTTTTCCCTTTGTTCCCTTAAAACAGTTATAACACGGCTCCTATTGGTCCTATCTGGACGAAAAAATATGGGCGTAGAGGGCGCGACGAGCCCTTTCCAGTGACCCCGGTGTGGTTGCTATACATGCTATAGTTTCGGAGAAAAAAATTCGTTAAAAAGAAATTTTTTTTTCCCTTGTTCCCTTTAAACAGTTATAGCTCGGCGACTATTGGTCCGATCTGGACGAAAAAATATGGGCGTAGAGGGTGCGGTGAGACCTTTCGAATGACCCCGGTCCGGTTGCTCTAGGTGCTATCGTTTCGAGGAAAAAATAATTAAATAATAATATTTTTTTCCATTGTTCCTTTTAAACCGTTATAACTCGGCTCATATTGTTCCGATCTGGACGAATAATATGGGCGTAGAGAGCGCGACGAGCCCTTTCCGTTGACCCCGTTACGGCTGCTCTAGGTGCTGTAGTTTCGGAGAAAAAAATTGTTAAATAAAAATATTTTTTTCCTTTGTTCCCTTTAAACAGTTATAACTCGGCTCCTATTGGTCCGATCTGGACGAAAAAATATGGTCGTAGAGGGCGCAAAGAACCCTTTCCAATGACCCCTGTCCGGTTGCTCTAGGTGCTACCATTTCGGAGAACAAAATTGTTAAAGAAAAATTTTTTTTATCCTTTGTTCCCTATAATCCGTTATAACACGGCTCCTCTTGGTCCGATCTGGACGAAAAAAGAAGGTCGTAGAGGGCGCGAAGAACCCGTTCCCATGACACCGGTCCGGTTGCTCTAGGTGCTATAGTATCGGACGAAAAAATTGGTAAATGAAAATTTTTTTTACCTTTGTTCCATTTAAACCGTTATAACTCGGCTCCTATTGGTCCGATCTGGATGTAAAAAACACGTGCGTAGAGGGCGCGACGAGTCCTTTCCAATGACCGTGGTCTGGTTGCTCTTGGTGCTACAGTTTCGGAGAAAAAAAATGTTCAAGAAAAATTTTTTTTACATGTGTTCTTTTAAACCGTTATAACACGGCTCCCATTGGTCCAATCTGGACGAAAAATATATGGGCGTAGAGGGCGCAACGAGCCATTTCCAATGAACTCGGTCCGGTTGCTCTAGGTGCTATCGTTTCGGAGAAAAAATTGTTAAATAAAAATATTTTTTTCCTTTTTTCCTTTTAAACAGGTATAACTCGGCTCCTATTGGTCTGATCTGGACGAAAAAAATATGGTCGTAGAGGGCGCTACGAGCCCTTTCCAATGACACCGGTTCGGTTACTCTAGGTGCCGCCGTTTCGGAGAAAAAAATTCTTAAATACAAATATTTTTTTCTTTGGTTCCCTTTAGACAGTTATAACTCGGCTCCTATTGGTCCGATCTGGACGAATAATATGGGCATAGAGGCCGCGACGAGCCCTTTCCAATGACACCGGTTCGGTTACTCTAGGTGCCGCCGTTTCGGATAAAAAAATTGTTAAAGAAAAATTTGTTTTTCCTTTGTTCCATTTAAACCGTTATAACTCGGCTCCTATTTGTCCGATCTGGACGAAAAAATATTGGCGTAGAGGCGGCGAAGAACCCTTACCAATGACCCCGGTCCGGTTGCTCTAGGTGCTATAGTTTCGGAGAAAAAAAATGTTAAAGAAAAATTTTTTTTCTTTGTTCTCTTTAAACAGTTATAACTCGGCTCCTATTGGTCCGATCTGGACGACTAATATGGGCGTAGAGGGCGCGACGAGCCCTTTCCGATGACCCCGTTACGGTTGCTCTAGGTGTTGTAGTTTCGGAGAAGAAAATTGTTAAAGAAAAATTTTTTTTCCATTGTTCCCTTTAAACCGTTATAACTCGGCTCCTATTGGTCCGATCTGGACGAAAAAAATATGGTCGTAAAGGATGCGAAGAACCCTTTCCAACGACCCCGGTCCGGTTGCTCTAGGTGCTATCGTTTCGGAGAAAAAATTGTTAAATAAAAATATTTCTTTCCTTTGTTCCATTTAAACAGTTATAACTCGGCTCCTATTGGTCCGATCTGGACGAAAAAAAAGGTCGTAGAAGGCGGGAAGAACCCGTTCCAATCAACCCGGTCCGGTTGCTCTAGGTGCTACCGTTTCGGAGAATAAAATTGTTAAAGAAAAATTTTTTTTCCATTGTTCCCTTTAAACCGTTATATCTCGGCTGCTATTGGTCCGATCTGGACGAAAAAAATATGGGCGCAGAGGGCGCCAAGAGCCCTTTCCAAAGACTCCTGTCCGATTGCTCTAGCTTTATAGTTTCGGAGAAAAAATTTGTTAAAGAAAAATTTTTTTTTTCCTTCGTTCCTTATAGACCGTTATAACTCGGCACCTCTTGTTCCGATATGGACAAAAAAATGCGGTTGTAGAGGGCGCGAAGAACCCGTTAAAATGACCCCGGTCCGGTTGCTCTAGGTGCTATCGTTTCGGAGGAGAAAATTGTTAAAAAAAAATTTATTTTCCATTGTTCCCTTTAAACCGTTATAATTCGGCTCCCATTGGTCCAATCTGGACGAAAAAAATACGGTCGTAGAGGGCGCGAAGAACCCTTTCCAAAGACCGCGGTGAGGTTGCTCTAGGTGCTTCCTTTTCGGAGAAAAAAATTGTTAAATAAATATATTTTTTTCCTTTGTTCCCTTTAATCCGTTATAACACGGCTCCTATTGGTCCAATCTGGACGAAAAATATATGGGCGTAGAGGGCGCGATGAACCCATTCCAATGACCCGGGTCCGGTTGCTCTAGGTGCTATCGTTTCGGAGAAAAAATAATTAAATAAAAATATTTTTTTCCATTGTTCCCTTTAAACCGTTATAACTCGGCTTCTATTGGTTCGATCTGGACGAATAATATGGGCGTAGAGGGCGCGACGAGCCCTTTCCGTTGACCCCGTTACGGCTGCTCTAGGTGCTGTAGTTTCGGAGAAAAAAATTGTTAAATAAAAATACTTTTTTCCTTTGTTCCCTTTAATCCGTTATTACTCGGCTCCTATTGGTCCGATCTTGACGAAAAAAAAGGTCGTAGAGGGCGCGAGGAACCAATTCCAATCAACCCGGTCCGGTTGCTCTAGGTGCTATCGTTACGGAGAATCAAATTGTTAAAGAGAAATTTTTTTTCCATTGTTCCTTTTAAACCGTTATATATTGGCTGCTATTGGTCCGATCTGGACGAAAAAAATAAGGGCGTAGAGGGCGCGAAGAGCCCTTTCCAAAGACCCTAATCAGGTTGCTCTAGGTGCTACAGATTCGGAGAAAAAAATTGTTAAAGAAAAATTTTTTTTCCTTTGTTCCTTTTATTGAGTTATAACTCGGCTCCTATTGATCCGATCTGGAGGAAGAAAAAGGTCGTAGAGGGCCCGAAGTACGCGTTCCAATGACCCCGGTCCGGTTACTCTAGGTGCTACCGTTTCGGAGAAATAATTGATAAATAAAAATATTTTTTTCCTTTGTTCCCTTTAAACCGTTATAACTCGGCTCCTATTGGTCCGATCTGGACGAAAAAAATATGGTCCTAGAAGGTGTGAAGAACCCTTTCCAATGTCCCCGGTCCGGTTGCTCTAGGTGCTACCGTTTCGGAGAAAAAATTGATAAATAAAAATATTTTTTTCCTTTGTTCCCTTTAAACCGTTATAACTCGGCTCCATTTGGACCGATCTGGACGAAAAAAATATGGTCGTAGAGGGAGCGAAGAACCCGTTCCAATGACCCCGGTATGGTTGCAGTACATGCTATAGTTTCGGAGAGAAAAATCGTTAAAGAAAAATTTTTTTTTCTTTGTTCCCTTTAAAGCGTTATAACTCGCCTCCTATTGGTCCGATCTGGACGAAAAAAATACGGTCGTAGAGGGTGCGAAGAAACCTTCCCAATGACCCTGATGCGGTTGCTCTAGGTGCTATCGTTTCGGAGAAAAAAATTGTTAAAGAAAAATTTTTTTTCCTTTGTTCCCTTTAAACAGTTATAACTCGGCTCCTATTGATCCGATCTGGACGAAAAAAAAGGTCGTGGAGGGCGCGAAGAACCCGTTCCAATGACCCAGGTACGGTTGCTCTAGGTGCTATCGTTTCGGACGAAAAAATTGGTAAATGAAAATTTTTTTTACCTTTGTTCCATTTAAACCGTTATAACTCGGCTCCTATTGGTCCGATCTGGATGTAAAAAACATGTGCGTAGAGGGCGCGACGAGTCCTTTCCAATGACCGTGGTCTGGTTGCTCTTGGTGCTACAGTTTCGGAGAAAAAAAATGTTCAAGAAAAATTTTTTATACCTTTGTTCTTTTAAACCGTTATAACACGGCTCCCATTGGTCCAATCTGGACGAAAAATATATGGGCGTAGAGGGCGCAACGAGCCATTTCCAATGAACCCGGTCCGGTTGCCCTAGGTGCTATCGTTTCGGAGAAAAAATTGTTAAATAAAAATATTTTTTTCCTTTGTTCCCTTTAAATCGTTATAACTCGGCTCCTAGTGGTCCGATCTGAACGAATAATATGGGCGTAGAGGGCGCGACGATCCCTTTCCAATGACACCGGTTCGGTTACTCTAGGTGCCGCCGTTTCGGAGAAAAAAATTCTTAAATAAAAATATTTTTTTCTTTGGTTCCCTTTAGACAGTTATAACTCGGCTCCTATTGGTCCGATCTGGACGAATAATATGGGCATAGAGGCCGCGACGAGCCCGTTCCAATGACACCGGTTCGGTTACTCTAGGTGCCGCCGTTTCGGAGAAAAAAATTGTTAAAGAAAAATTTTTTTATCCTTTGTTCCCTTTAAACCGTTATAACTCGGCTCCTATTGGTCCGATCTGGACGAAAAAAATATGGGCCTAGAGGGCGCGACGAGCCCTTTCCAATGACCTCGGTCCGGTTCTCGTAGGTGCTATAGTTTCGGATAAAAAAATTGTTAAAGAAAAATTTTTTTTTCCTTTGTTCCCTTTAAACCGTTATAACTCGGCTCCTACTTGTCCGATCTGGACGAAAAAATATTGGCGTAGAGGGCGCGACGATCCCTTCCCAATGACCGTGGTCTGGTTACTCTAGGTGCTATAGTTTCGGAGAAAAAAATTGTTAAAAAAAAATTTTTTTTCCTTTGTTCCCTTTAAACAGTTATAACTCGGGTCCTATTGGTTCGATCTGGACGAAAAAATAGGTCGTAGAGGGCGCGAAGAATTCGTTCCAATGAACCCGGTCCGGTTGCTCTAGGTGCTATCGTTTCGGAGAAAAAATTGTTAAATAAAAATATTTTTTTCCTTTGTTCCCTTTGAACAGTTATAACTGGGCTCTTATTGCCCCGATCTGGACGAAAAAAATATTGTCGTAGAGGCGGCGAAGAACCCTTACCAATGACCCCGTTCCGGTTGCTCTAGGTGCTATAGTTTCGGAGAAAAAAAATGTTAAATAAAAATTTTTTTTCTTTGTTCCCTTTAAACAGTTATAACTCGGCTCCTATTGGTCCGATCTGGACGACTAATATGGGCGTAGAGGGCGCGACGAGCCCTTTCCGATGACCCCGTTACGGTTGCTCTAGGTGTTGTAGTTTCGGAGAAGAAAATTGTTAAAGAAAAATTTTTTTTCCATTGTTCCCTTTAAACCGTTATAACTCGGCTCCTATTGGTCCGATCTGGACGAAAAAAAAGGTTGTAGAGGGTGCGAAGAACCCGTTCCAATGACCCCGGTCCGGTTGCTCTAGGTGCTATCGTTTCGAAGAAAAAATTGTTAAATAAAAATATTTTTTTCCTTTGTTCCCTTTAAATCGTTATAACTCGGCTCCTATTGGTCCGATCTGGACGAAAAAAATATGGTCGTAAAGGATGCGAAGAACCCTTTCCAACGACCCCGGTCCGGTTGCTCTAGGTTCTATCGTTTCGGAGAAAAAATTGTTAAATAAAAATATTTCTTTCCTTTGTTACATTTAAACAGTTATAACTCGGCTCCTATTGATCCGATCTGGACGAAAAAAAAGGTCGTAGAGGGCGCAAAGAACCCGTTCCAAAGACCCCTGTCCGGTTGCAATAGGTGATATCGTTTCGGAGAAAAAATTGTTTAATAAAAATGTTTTTTTCCTTTGTTCCTTTTAAACCGTTATAACTTGGCTCCTATTGGTCCGACCTGGACGAAAAAAATATGGTCCTAGAAGGTGTGAAGAACCCTTTCCAATGACCCCGGTCCGGTTGCTCTAGGTGCTACCGTGTCGGAGAAAAATATTCTTAAATAAAAATATTTTTTTCCTTTTTTCCTTTTAAACAGGTATAACTCGGCTCCTATTGGTCTGATCTGGACGAAAAAAATATGGGCGTAGAAGGCGCGAAGATCCCTTTCCAATGACCCTGGTCCGGTTGCTCTTGGTGCTATAGTTTCGGAGAAAAAAATTCTTAAATAAAAATATTTTTTTCCTTTGTTCCCTTTAAACAGTTATAACTCGGCTCCTATTGGTCCGATCTGGATGCAAAAATCATGTGCGTAGAGGGCGCGACGAGTCCTTTCCAGTAACCCTTGTCCGGTTGCTCTTGGTGCTACAGTTTCGGAGAAAAAAAATGTTCAAGAAAAATATTTTTTTCCTTTGTTCCCTTTAAACAGTCATAACTCGGCTCCTATTGGTCCGATCTGGACGAATAATATTGTCGTAGAGGGCGCGAAGAACCCTTTCCAATGTCCCCGGTGAGGTTGCTCTAGGTGCTATAGTTTCGGAGGAAAAAATTGGTAAAAGAAAATTTTTTTTACCTTTGTTCCCTTTAAACCGTTATATCTCGGCTGCTATTGGTCCGATCTGGGCGAAAAAAATGTGGGCGTAGAGGGCGCGAAGAGCCCTTTCCAAAGACTCCTGTCCGATTGCTCTAGGTTTATAGTTTCGGAGAAAAAATTTGTTACAGAAAAATTTTTTTTTCCTTTGTTCCGTATAGACCGTTATAACTCGGCACCTCTTGGTCCGATATGGACGAATAATATAGGCGTAGAGGGCGCGACGAGCCCTTTCCGATGACCCCGTTACGGCTGATCTAGGTGCTATAGTTTCGGAGAAAAAATAGGTAAATGAAAATTTTTTTTACCTTTGTTCCCTTTAAACCGTTATTACTCGGCTCATATTGGTCCGACCTGGATGCAAAAAACATGTGCGTAGAGGTCGCTACGAGTCCTTTCCAATGACCGTGTTCCGGTTGCTCTTGGTGCTACAGTTTCGGAGAAAAACAATGTTCAAGAAAAATTTCTTTTCCCTTTGTTCCCTTAAAATAGTTATAACACGGCTCCGGTTGGTCCTATCTGGACGAAAAAATATGGGCGTAGAGGGCGCGACGAGCCCTTTCCAATGACCCTGGTCCGGTTGCTCTAGGTGCTATAGTTTCGGACAAAAAAATTGTTAAAGAAAAATTTTTTTTCCTTTGTTCCCTTTAAACAGTTATATCTCGGCTCCTATTGGTTCGATCTGGACGAGAAAAAAGGTCGTGGAGGGCGCGAAGAACCCGTTCCAATGAACCAGGTCTGGTTGCTCTAGGTGCTATCGTTTCGGAGAAAAAATAGGTAAATGAAAATTTTTTTTACCTTTGTTCCTTTAAACAGATATAACTCGGCTCCTATTGGTCCGATCTGGACGAAAGAAATTTGGTCGTAGAAAGCGCTACGAGCCCTTTCCAATGACCCTGGACCGGTTGCTCTAGGTGCTACTGTTTCGGAGAAAAAAATTGTTAAAGAAAAATTTTTTTTACCTTTGTTCGATTTAAACCGTTATAATTCGGCTCCTATTGGTCCAATCTGGACGAAAAAAATATGGTCGTAGAGGGCGCGAAGAACCCATTCCAACGACCCCGGTGAGGTTGCTTTAGGTGCTTCCGTTTCGGAGAAAAAAATTGTTAAATAAAAATACTTTTTTCCTTTGTTCCCTTCAAACCGTTATAACTCAGCTCCTATTGGTCCGATCTGGACGAAAAAATATGGTCGTAGAGGGCGCGAAGAGCCCTTTCCAATGACCCCGGTATGGTTGCTGTACATGCTATAGTTTCGGAGAGAAAAATCGTTAAAGAAAAATTTTTTTTTCTTTGTTCCCTTTAAACCGTTATAACTCGGCTCCTATTGGTCCGATCTGGACGAAAAAATATGGGCGTAGAGGGTGCGGTGAGCCCTTTCGAATGACCCCGGTCCGGTTGCTCTAGCTGCTATCGTTTCGAGGAAAAAATAATTAAATAAAAATATTTTTTTCCATTGTTCCTTTTAAACCGTTATAACTCGGCTCCTATTATCCGATCTGGACGAAAAAAATTTGGGCGTAGAAGGCGCGACGAGCCCTTTCCAATGACCCTGGTCCGGTTGCTCTAGGTGCTATAGTTTCGGACAAAAAAATTGTTAAAGAAAAATTTTTTTTCCTTTGTTCCCTTTAAACAGTTATATCTCGGCTCCTATTGGTTCGATCTGGACGAGAAAAAAGGTCGTGGAGGGCGCGAAGAACCCGTTCCAATGAACCAGGTCCAGTTGCACTAGGTGCTATCGTTACGGAGAATCAAATTGTTAAAGAGAAATTTTTTTTCCATTGTTCCTTATAAACCGTTATATCTCGGCTGCTATTGGTCCGATCTGGACGAAAAAAATAAGGGCGTAGAGGGCGCGAAGAGCCCTTTCCAAAGACCCTTATCCGGTTGCTCTAGGTACTATAGATTCGGAGAAAAAAATTGTTAAAGAAAAATTTTTTTTCCTTTGTTCCTTTTATTGAGTTATAACTCGGCTCCTATTGATCCGATCTGGACGAAGAAAAAGGTCGTAGAGGGCCCGAAGTACACGTTCCAATGACCCCGGTCCGGTTACTCTAGGTGCTACCGTTTCGGAGAAATAATTGATAAATAAAAATATTTTTTTCCCTTGTTCCCTTTAAACCGTTATAACTCGGCTCCTATTGGTCCGATCTGGACGAACAAAATATGGTCCTAGAAGGTGTGAAGAACCCTTTCCAATGGCCCCCGTTCCGGTTGCTCTAGGTGCTGTCGTTTCGGAGAAGAAAATTGTTAAAGAAAAATTTTTTTTACCTTTGTTCCATTTAAACCGTTATATCTCGTCTGCTATTGGTCCGATCTGGACGAAAAAAATATGGGCGTAGAGGGCGCAAAGAGCCCTTTCCAAAGACTCCTGTCCGATTGCTCTAGGTTTATAGTTTCGGAGAAAAAATTTGTTAAAGAAAAATTTTTTTTTTCCTTTGTTCCTTATAAACCGTTATAACTCGGCTCCTCTTGGTACGATCTGGACGAAAAAATATGGTCGTAGAGGGCGCGAAGAACCCTTTCCAATGACCCCGGTCCGGTTACTCTAGGTGCTACCGTTTCGGAGAAAAAATTGATAAATAAAAATATTTTTTTCCTTTGTTCCCTTTAAACCGTTATAACTCGGCTCCTTTTGGACCGATCTGGACGAAAAAAATATGGTCGTAGAGGGAGCGAAGAACCCTTTCCAATGACCCCGGTATGGTTGCAGTACATGCTATAGTTTCGGAGAGAAAAATCGTTAAAGAAAAATTTTTTTTTCTTTGTTCCCTTTAATGCGTTATAACTCGCCTCCTATTGGTCCGATCTGGACGAAAAAAATACGGTCGTAGAGGGTGCGAAGAAACCATCCCAATAACCCAGATGCGGATGCTCTAGGTGCTATCGTTTCGGAGAAAAAAATTGTTAAAGAAAAATTTTTTTTCCTTTGTTCCCTTTAAACAGTTATAACTCGGCTCCTATTGATCCGATCTGGACGAAAAAAAAGGTCGTGGAGGGCGCGAAGAACCCGTTCCAATGACCCAGGTACGGTTGCTCTAGGTGCTATCGTTTCGGAGAAAAAATAGGTAAATGAAAATTTTTTTTACCTTTGTTCCCTTTAAACCGTTATTACTCGGCTCATGTTGGTCCGACCTGGATGCAAAAAACATGTGCGTAGAGGTCGCTACGAGTCCTTTCCAATGACCGTGTTCCGGTTGCTCTTGGTGCTACAGTTTCGGAGAAAAACAATGTTCAAGAAAAATTTCTTTTCCCTTTGTTCCCTTAAAATAGTTATAACACGGCTCCGGTTGGTCCTATCTGGACGAAAAAATATGGGCGTAGAGGGCGCGACGAGCCCTTTCCAATGACCCTGGTCCGGTTGCTCTAGGTGCTATAGTTTCGGACAAAAAAATTGTTAAAGAAAAATTTTTTTTCCTTTGTTCCCTTTAAACAGTTATATCTCGGCTCCTATTGGTTCGATCTGGACGAGAAAAAAGGTCGTGGAGGGCGCGAAGAACCCGTTCCAATGAACCAGGTCTGGTTGCTCTAGGTGCTATCGTTTCGGAGAAAAAATAGGTAAATGAAAATTTTTTTTACCTTTGTTCCTTTAAACAGATATAACTCGGCTCCTATTGGTCCGATCTGGACGAAAGAAATTTGGTCCTAGAAAGCGCTACGAGCCCTTTCCAATGACCCTGGACCGGTTGCTCTAGGTGCTACTGTTTCGGAGAAAAAAATTGTTAAAGAAAAATTTTTTTTACCTTTGTTCGATTTAAACCGTTATAATTCGGCTCCTATTGGTCCAATCTGGACGAAAAAAATATGGTCGTAGAGGGCGCGAAGAACCCATTCCAATGACCCCGGTGAGGTTGCTTTAGGTGCTTCCGTTTCGGAGAAAAAAATTGTTAAATAAAAATACTTTTTTCCTTTGTTCCCTTCAAACCGTTATAACTCAGCTCCTATTGGTCCGATCTGGACGAAAAAATATGGTCGTAGAGGGCGCGAAGAGCCCTTTCCAATGACCCCGGTATGGTTGCTGTACATGCTATAGTTTCGGAGAGAAAAATCGTTAAAGAAAAATTTTTTTTTCTTTGTTCCCTTTAAACCGTTATAACTCGGCTCCTATTGGTCCGATCTGGACGAAAAAATATGGGCGTAGAGGGTGCGGTGAGCCCTTTCGAATGACCCCGGTCCGGTTGCTCTAGCTGCTATCGTTTCGAGGAAAAAATAATTAAATAAAAATATTTTTTTCCATTGTTCCTTTTAAACCGTTATAACTCGGCTCCTATTATCCGATCTGGACGAAAAAAATTTGGGCGTAGAAGGCGCGACGAGCCCTTTCCAATGACCCTGGTCCGGTTGCTCTAGGTGCTATAGTTTCGGACAAAAAAATTGTTAAAGAAAAATTTTTTTTCCTTTGTTCCCTTTAAACAGTTATATCTCGGCTCCTATTGGTTCGATCTGGACGAGAAAAAAGGTCGTGGAGGGCGCGAAGAACCCGTTCCAATGAACCAGGTCCAGTTGCACTAGGTGCTATCGTTTCGGAGAAAAAATTGTTAAATAAAAATATTTTGTTCCTTTGTTCCCTTCAAACCGTTATAACTCAGCTCCTATTGGTCCGATCTGGACGAAAAAATATGGTCGTAGAGGGCGCGAAGAGCCCTTTCCAATGACCCCGGTATGGTTGCTGTACATGCTATAGTTTCGGAGAGAAAAATCGTAAAAGAAAAATTTTTTTTTCTTTGTTCCCTTTAAACCGTTATAACTCGGCTCCTATTGGTCCGATCTGGACGAAAAAAAAGGTCGTAGAGGGCGCGAAGAACCCGTTCCAATGAACCAGGTCCGGTTGCTCTAGATGCTATCGTCTCGGAGAAAAAATTGGTAAATAAAAATTTTTTTTACCTTTGTTCCCTTTAAACCGTTATTACTCGGCTCATATTGGTCCTATCTGGATGCACAAAAACATGTGCGTAGAGGTCGCTACGAGTCCTTTCCAATGACCGTGTTCCGGTTGCTCTTGGTGCTACAGTTTCGGAGAAAAACAATGTTCAAGAAAAATTTCTTTTCCCTTTGGTCCCTTAAAACAGTTATAACACGGCTCCTATTGGTCCTATCTGGACGAAAAAATATGGGCGTAGAGGGCGCGACGAGTCCTTTCCAGTGACCCCGGTGTGGTTGCTATACATGCTATAGTTTCGGAAAAAAAAATTCGTTAAAAAGAAATTTTTTTTTCCCTTGTTCCCTTTAAACAGTTATAGCTCGGCACCTATTGGTCCGATCTGGACGAAAAAATATGGTCGTAGAGGGCGCAAAGAACCTTTTCCAATGACCCCTGTCCGGTTGCTCTAGGTGCTACCATTTCGGAGAACAAAATTGTTAAAGAAAAATTTTTTTTATCCTTTGTTCCCTATAATCCGTTATAACACGGCTCCTCTTGGTCCGATCTGGAGGAAAAAAGAAGGTCGTAGAGGGCGCGAAGAACCCGTTCCAATGACCCCGGTCCGGTTGCTCTAGGTGCTATAGTATCGGACGAAAAAATTTGTAAATGAAAATTTTTTTTACCTTTGTTCCATTTAAACCGTTATAACTGGGCTCATATTGGTCCGATCTGGATGTAAGAAACATGTGCGTAGAGGGCGCGACGAGTCCTTTCCAATTACCGTGGTCTGGTTGCTCTTGGTGCTACAGTTTCGGAGAAAAAAAATGTTCAAGAAAAATTTTTTTTACCTTTGTTCCTTTAAACCGTTATAACACGGCTCCTATTGCTCCAATCTGGACGAAAAATATATGGGCGTAGAAGGCGCGACGAGCCATTTCCAATGAACCCGGTCCGGTTGCTCTAGGTGCTATCGCTTCGGAGAAAAAATTGTTAAATAAAAATATTTTTTTCCTTTGTTCCCTTTAAACCGTTATAACTCGGCTGCTATTTGTCCGATCTGAACGAAAAAAATATGGTCGTAAAGGATGCGAAGAACCCTTTCCAACGACCCCGGTCCGGTTGCTCTAGGTGCTATAGTATCGGACGAAAAAATTTGTAAATGAAAATTATTTTTACCTTTGTTCCATTTAAACCGTTATAACTGGGCTCCTATTGGTCCGATCTGGATGTAAGAAACATGTGCGTAGAGGGCGCGACGAGTCCTTTCCAATTACCGTGGTCTGGTTGCTCTTGGTGCTACAGTTTCGGAGAAAAAAAATGTTCAAGAAAAATTTTTTTTACCTTTGTTCCTTTAAACCGTTATAACACGGCTCCTATTGCTCCCATCTGGACGAAAAATATATGGGCGTAGAAGGCGCGACGAGCCCTTTCCAACGACCCCGGTCCGGTTGCTCCAGGTGCTATCGTTTCGGAGAAAAAATTGTTAAATAAAAATATTTTTTTCCTTTGTTTCCTTTAAATCGTTATAACTCGGCTCCTATTGGTCCGCTCTGAACGAAAAAAATATGGTCGTAAAGGATGCGAAGAACCCTTTCCAACGACCCCGGTCCGGTTGCTCTAGGCGCTGCAGTTTCGGAGAAAAAAATTCTTAAATAAATATATTTTTTTCCTTTTTTCCCTTTAAACAGGTATAACTCGGCTCCTATTGGTCCGATCTGGACGAAAAAAATATGGTTGCAGAGGGTGTGAAGAACCCTTTCCAATGACCCCGGTCCAGTTGCTCTAGGTGCTACCGTGTCGGAGAGAAATATTCTTAAATAAAAATATTTTTTTCCTTTTTTCCCTTTAAACAGGTATAACTCGGCTCCTATTGGTCCCATCAGGACGAGAGATATTTGGGCGTAGAGGGCGCGATGAGCCCTTTCCAATGACTCTCGTCCGGTTGCTCTAGGTTCTATAGTTTCGGAGAAAAAAATTGTTAAAGAAAATTTTTTTTTTCCTTCGTTCCTTATAAACCGTTATAACTCGGTTCCTCTTGGTCCGATCTGGACGAATAATATGGGCGTAGAGGGCGCGACGAGCCCTTTCCGATGACCCCGTTACGGTTGCTCTGGGTCCTATAGTTTCGGAGAAGAAAATTGTTAAAAAAAAATTTATTTTCCATTGTTCCCTTTAAACCGTTATGATTCGGCTCCTATTGGTCCAATCTGGACGAATGAAATACGGTCGTAGAGGGCGCGAGGAACCCTTTCCAAATGACCCCGGTGGGGTAACTCTAGGTGCCGCCGTTTCGGAGAAAAAAATTGATAACTAAAAATATTTTTTCCTTTGTTCCCTTTAAACCGTTATAACTCGTCTCCTATTCGTCCGATCTGGACGAAAAAATATGGTCGTAGAGGGCTCGAAGAACCCTTTTCAATGACCCTGGTCCGGTTGCTCTTGGTCCTGCAGTTTCGGAGAAAAAAAATGTTCAAGAAAAATTTTTTTTACCTTTGTTCCATTTAAGCCGTTATAACACGGCTCCTATTGTTCCGATCTGTACGAAAAAATATGGTCGTAGAGGGCGCAAAGAACCCTTTCCAATGACCCCGGTCCGCTTGCTCTAGGCGCTACAGTTTCGGAGAAAACAATTCTTAAATAAATATATTTTTTTCCTTTTTTCCCTTTAAACAGGTATAACTCGGCTGCTATTGGTCCGATCTGGACGATGAAAATATGGTTGCAGAGGGTGTGAAGAACCCTTTCCAATAACCCCGGTCCGGTTGCTTTAGGTGCTACCGTGTCGGAGAAAAATATTCTTAAATAAAAATATTTTTTTCCTTTTTTCCCTTTAAACAGGTATAACTCGGCTCCTATTGGTCCCATCTGGACGAGAGATATTTGGGCGTAGTGGGCGCGATGAGCCCTTTCCAATGACTCTCGTCCGGTTGCTCTAGGTGCTATAGTTTCGGAGAAAAAAATTGTTAAAAAAAAATTTTTTTTCCTTTGTTCCCTTTAAACAGTTATAACTCGGCTCCTATTGGTTCGATCTGGACGAAAAAAAAGGTCGTAGAGGGCGCGAAGAACCCGTTCCAATGAACACGGTCCGGTTGCTCTAGGTGCTATCGTTTCGGAGAAAAAATTGTTAAATATAAATATTTTTTTCCTTTGTTCCCTTTGAACAGTTATAACTGGGCTCTTATTGGCCCGATCTGGACGAAAAAAATATTGTCGTAGAGGCGGCGAAGAACCCTTACCAATGACCCCGGTCCGGTTGCTCTAGGCGCTATCGTTTCGGAGAAAAAATAATTAAATAAAAATATTTTTTTCCATTGTTCCCTTTAAACCGTTATAACTCGGCTTCTATTGGTCCGATCTGGACGAATATTATGGGCGTAGAGGGCGCGACGAGCCCTTTCCGATGACCCCGTTACGGTTCCTCTAGGTGCTATAGTTTCGGAGAAGAAAATTGTTAAAGAAAAATTTTTTTTCCATTGTTTCCTTTAAACCGTTATAATTCGGCTCCTGTTGGTCCAATCTGGACGAAAAAAATAAGGTCGTAGAGGGCGCGAAGAACTATTTCCAGTGACCCCGGTGAGGTTGCTCTTGGTGCTTCCGTTTCGGAGAAAAAAATTGTTAAATGAAAATACTTTTTTCCTTTGTTCCCTTTAATCCGTTATTACTCGGCTCCTATTAGTCCGATCTAGATGCAAAAAACATGTGCGTAGAGGGCGCGACGAGTCCTTTTCAATGACCGTGGTCCGGTTGCTCTTGGTGCTACAGTTTCGGAGAAAAAAAAATGTTCAAGAAAAATTTTTTTTACTTTTGTTCCATTTAAACCGTTATAACACGGCACCTATTGTTCCGATCTGGACGAAAAAAATTTTGGAGTAGAAGGCGCGACGATCCCTTTCCAATGACCCTGGTCCGGTTGCACTAGGTGCTATAGTTTCGGACAAAAAAATTGTTAAAGAAAAATTTTTTTTTCCTTTGTTCCCTTTAAACCGTTATAACTGGGCTCCTATTGGTCCGATCTGGACGAAAAAAATATGGGCGTAGAGGGCGCGACGAGCCCGTTCCAATAACCCCGGTCCGGTTCTCCTAGGTGCTATAGTTTCGGAGAAAAAAATTGTTAAAGAAAAATTTTTTTTTCCTTTGTTCCCTTCAAACCGTTATAACTCGGTTCCTGTTTGTCCGATCTGGACGAAAAAAATATGGGCGTAGAGGGCGCGACGAGCCCTTTCCAACGACCCCGGTCGGGTTCTCCTAGGTGCTATAGTTTCGGAGAAAAAAATTGTTAAAGAAAAATTTTTTTTTCCTTTGTTCCCTTTAAACCGTTATAACTCGGCTCCTGTTTGTCCGATCTGGACGAAAAAAATATGGGCGTAGAGGGCGCGACGAGCCATTTCCAATGAGCCCGGTCCGGTTCTCCTAGGTGCTATACTTTCGGAGAAAAAAATTGTTAAAGAAAAATTTTTTTTCCTTTGTTCCCTTTAAACCTTTATAACTCGGCTCCTATTGGTCCGATCTGGACGAAAAAAATATGGGCGTAGAGTGCGCGACGAGCCCTTTCCAACGACCCCGGTAAGGTTCTCCTACGTTCTATAGTTTCGGAGAAAAAAATTGTTAAAGAAAAATTTTTTTTTCCTTTGTTCCCTTTAAACCGTTATAACTCGGCTCCTATTGGTCCGATCTGGGCGGAAAAAATATGGGCGCAGAGGGCGCGGCGAGCCCTTTCAATGACCCCGGTCCGGTTCTCCTAGGTGCTATAGTTTCGGAGAAAAAAATTGTTAAAGAAAAATTTTTTTTTCCTTTGTTCCCTTTAAACCGTTATAACTCGGCTCCTGTTGGCCCGATCTGGACGAAAAAAATATGGGCGTAGAGGGCGCGACGAGCCCTTTCCAACGACCCCGGTCCGGTTCTCCTAGGTGCTATAGTTTCGGAGAAAGAAATTGTTAAAGAAAAATTTTTTTTTCCTTTGTTCCCTTTAAACCGTTATAACTCGGCTCCTGTTGGCCCGATCTGGACGAAAAAAATATGGGCGTAGAGGGCGCGACGAGCCCTTTCCAACGACCCCGGTCCGGTTGCTCCAGGTGCTATCGTTTCGGAGAAAAAATTGTTAAATAAAAATATTTTTTTCCTTTGTTACCTTTAAACCGTTATAACTCGGCTCCTATTGGTCCGATCTGGACGAAGACAATTTGGTCGTAGAGGATGCGAAGAACCCTTTCCAATGACCCCGGTCCGGTTGCTCTAGGTGCTACGGTGTCGGAGAAAAATATTCTTAAATAAAAATATTCTTTTCCTTTTTTCCCATTAAACAGGTATAACTCGGCTCCTATTGGTCTCATCTGGACGAAAAAAAAGGTCGTAGAGGACGCGAAGAACCCGTTCCAATGACCCCGGTCCGGTTGCTCCAGGTGCTATCGTTTCGGAGAAAAAATTGTTAAATAAAAATATTTTTTTCCTTTGTTACCTTTAAACCGTTATAACTCGGCTCCTATTGGTCCGATCTGGACGAAGACAATATGGTCGTAGAGGATGCGAGGAACCCTTTCCAATGACCCCGGTCCGGTTGCTCTAGGTGCTACCGTGTTGGAGAAAAATATTCTTAAATAAAAATATTTTTTTCCTTTTTTCCCATTAAACAGGTATAACTCGGCTCCTATTGGTCTCATCTGGACGACAAGAATATGGGCGTAGAGGACGCGACGAGCCCTTTCGAATGACCCCGGTCCGGTTCTCCTAGGTGCTATAGTTTTGGAGAAAAAAATTGTTAAAGAAAAATTTTTTTTTCCTTTGTTCCATTTAAACCGTTATAACTCGGCTCCTGTTGGTCCGATCTGGACGAAAAAAATTTGGGCGTAGAGGGCGCGACGAGCCCTTTCCAATGACCCCGGTCCGGTTCTCCTAGGTGCTATATGTTTGGAGAAAAAAATTGTTAAAGAAAAATTTTTTTTTCCTTTGTTCCCTTTAAACCGTTATAACTCGGCTCCTGTTGGTCCGATCTGGACGAAAAAAATATGGGCGTAGAGGGCGCGACGAGCCATGTCCAATGAGCCCGGTCCGGTACTCCTAGGTGCTATAGTTTCGGAGAAAAAAATTGTTAAATAAAAATATTTTTTTCCTTTGTTACCTTTAAACCGTTATAACTCGGCTCCTATTGGTCCGATCTGGACGAAGACAATATGGTCGTAGAGGATGCGAGGAACCCTTTCCAATGACCCCGGTCCGGTTGCTCTAGGTGCTACCGTGTCGGAGAAAAATATTATTAAATAAAAATATTTTTTTCCTTTGTTACCTTTAAACCGTTATAACTCGGCTCCTATTTGTCCGATCTGGACGAAGGCAATATGGTCTTAGAGGATGCGAGGAACCCTTTCCAATGACCCCGGTCCGGTTGCTCTAGGTGCTATAGTATAGGACGAAAAAATTTGTAAATGAAAATTTTTTTTACCTTTGTTCCATTTAAACCGTTATAACTGGGCTCCTATTGGTCCGATCTGGATGTAAGAAGCATGTGCGTAGAGGGCGCGACGAGTCCTTTCCAATTACCGTGGTCTGGTTGCTCTTGGTGCTACAGTTTCGGAGAAAAAAAATGTTCAAGAAAAATTTTTTTTACCTTTGTTCCTTTAAACCGTTATAACACGGCTCCTATTGCTCCAATCTGGACGAAAAATATATGGGCGTAGAAGGCGCGACGAGCCATTTCCAATGAACCCGGTCCGGTTGCTCTAGGTGCTATCGCTTCGGAGAAAAAATTGTTAAATAAAAATATTTTTTTCCTTTGTTCCCTTTAAACCGTTATAACTTGGCTGCTATTTGTCCGATCTGGACGAAAAAATATAGGCGTAGAGGGCGCGACGGTCCCTTTCCAATGACCCTGGTCTGGTTGCTCTAGGTGCTACCGTGTCGGAGAGAAATATTCTTAAATAAAAATATTTTTTTCCTTTTTTCCCTTTAAACAGGTATAACTCGGCTCCTATTGGTCCCATCAGGACGAGAGATATTTGGGCGTAGAGGGCGCGATGAGCCCTTTCCAATGACTCTCGTCCGGTTGCTCTAGGTTCTATAGTTTCGGAGAAAAAAATTGTTAAAGAAAATTTTTTTTTTCCTTCGTTCCTTATAAACCGTTATAACTCGGTTCCTCTTGGTCCGATCTGAACGAATAATATGGGCGTAGAGGGCGCGACGAGCCCTTTCCGATGACCCCGTTACGGTTGCTCTGGGTCCTATAGTTTCGGAGAAGAAAATTGTTAAAAAAAAATTTATTTTCCATTGTTCCCTTTAAACCGTTATGATTCGGCTCCTATTGGTCCAATCTGGTCGAATGAAATACGGTCGTAGAGGGCGCGAGGAACCCTTTCCAATGACCCCGGTGCGGTAACTCTAGGTGCCGCCGTTTCGGAGAAAAAAATTGATAACTAAAAATATTTTTTCCTTTGTTCCCTTTAAACCGTTATAACTCGGCTCCTATTCGTCCGATCTGGACGAAAAAATATGGTCGTAGAGGGCTCGAAGAACCCTTTTCAATGACCCTGGTCCGGTTGCTCTTGGTCCTGCAGTTTCGGAGAAAAAAAATGTTCAAGAAAAATTTTTTTTACCTTTGTTCCATTTAAACCGTTATAACACGGCTCCTATTGTTCCGATCTGGACGAAAAAATATGGTCGTAGAGGGCGCAAAGAACCCTTTCCAATGACCCCGGTCCGCTTGCTCTAGGCGCTACAGTTTCGGAGAAAAAAATTCTTAAATAAATATATTTTTTTCCTTTTTTCCCTTTAAACAGGTATAACTCGGCTCCTATTGGTCCGATCTGGACGAAGAAAATATGGTTGCAGAGGGTGTGAAGAACCCTTTCCAATGACCCCGGTCCGGTTGCTTTAGGTGCTACCGTGTCGGAGAAAAATATTCTTAAATAAAAATATTTTTTTCCTTTTTTCCCTTTAAACAGGTATAACTCGGCTCCTATTGGTCCCATCTGGACGAGAGATATTTGGGCGTAGTGGGCGCGATGAGCCCTTTCCAATGACTCTCGTCCGGTTGCTCTAGGTGCTATAGTTTCGGAGAAAAAAATTGTTAAAAAAAAATTTTTTTTCCTTTGTTCCCTTTAAACAGTTATAACTCGGCTCCTATTGGTTCGATCTGGACGAAAAAAAAGGTCGTAGAGGGCGCGAAGGACCCGTTCCAATGAACACGGTCCGGTTGCTCTAGGTGCTATCGTTTCGGAGAAAAAATTGTTAAATATAAATATTTTTTTCCTTTGTTCCCTTTGAACAGTTATAACTGGGCTCTTATTGGCCCGATCTGGACGAAAAAAATATTGTCGTAGAGTCGGCGAAGAACCCTTACCAATGACCCCGGTCCGGTTGCTCTAGGCGCTATCGTTTCGGAGAAAAAATAATTAAATAAAAATATTTTTTTCCATTGTTCCCTTTAAACCATTATAACTCGGCTTCTATTGGTCCGATCTGGACGAATATTATGGGCGTAGAGGGCGAGACGAGCCCTTTCCGATGACCCCGTTACGGTTGCTCTAGGTGCTATAGTTTCGGAGAAAAACAATGTTCAAGAAAATTTTTTTTTTCCTTCGTTCCTTATAAACCGTTATAACTCGGTTCCTCTTGGTCCGATCTGGTCGAATAATATGGGCGTAGAGGGCGCGACGAGCCCTTTCCGATGACCCCGTTACGGTTGCTCTGGGTCCTATAGTTTCGGAGAAGAAAATTGTTAAAAAAAAATTTATTTTCCATTGTTCCCTTTAAACCGTTATGATTCGGCTCCTATTGGTCCAATCTGGACGAAAAAATATAGGCGTAGAGGGCGCGACGGTCCCTTTCCAATGACCCTGGTCTGGTTGCTCTAGGTGCTATCGTTTCGGAGAAAAAATTGTTAAATAAAAATATTTTTTTCCTTTGTTCCCTTTAAATCGTTATAACTCGGCTCCTATTGGTCCGCTCTGAACGAAAAAAATATGGTCGTAAAGGATGCGAAGAACCCTTTCCAACGACCCCGGTCCGGTTGCTCTAGGCGCTGCAGTTTCGGAGAAAAAAATTCTTAAATAAATATATTTTTTTCCTTTTTTCCCTTTAAACAGGTATAACTCGGCTCCTATTGGTCCGATCTGGACGAAAAAAATATGGTTGCAGAGGGTGTGAAGAACCCTTTCCAATGACCCCGGTCCAGTTGCTCTAGGTGCTACCGTGTCGGAGAGAAATATTCTTAAATAAAAATATTTTTTTCCTTTTTTCCCTTTAAACAGGTATAACTCGGCTCCTATTGGTCCCATCAGGACGAGAGATATTTGGGCGTAGAGGGCGCGATGAGCCCTTTCCAATGACTCTCGTCCGGTTGCTCTAGGTTCTATAGTTTCGGAGAAAAAAATTGTTAAAGAAAATTTTTTTTTTCCTTCGTTCCTTATAAACCGTTATAACTCGGTTCCTCTTGGTCCGATCTGGACGAATAATATGGGCGTAGAGGGCGCGACGAGCCCTTTCCGATGACCCCGTTACGGTTGCTCTGGGTCCTATAGTTTCGGAGAAGAAAATTGTTAAAAAAAAATTTATTTTCCATTGTTCCCTTTAAACCGTTATGATTCGGCTCCTATTGGTCCAATCTGGACGAATGAAATACGGTCGTAGAGGGCGCGAGGAACCCTTTCCAAATGACCCCGGTGCGGTAACTCTAGGTGCCGCCGTTTCGGAGAAAAAAATTGATAACTAAAAATATTTTTTCCTTTGTTCCCTTTAAACCGTTATAACTCGGCTCCTATTCGTCCGATCTGGACGAAAAAATATGGTCGTAGAGGGCTCGAAGAACCCTTTTCAATGACCCTGGTCCGGTTGCTCTTGGTCCTGCAGTTTCGGAGAAAAAAAATGTTCAAGAAAAATTTTTTTTACCTTTGTTCCATTTAAACCGTTATAACACGGCTCCTATTGTTCCGATCTGGACGAAAAAATATGGTCGTAGAGGGCGCAAAGAACCCTTTCCAATGACCCCGGTCCGCTTGCTCTAGGCGCTACAGTTTCGGAGAAAAAAATTCTTAAATAAATATATTTTTTTCCTTTTTTCCCTTTAAACAGGTATAACTCGGCTCCTATTGGTCCGATCTGGACGAAGAAAATATGGTTGCAGAGGGTGTGAAGAACCCTTTCCAATGACCCCGGTCCGGTTGCTTTAGGTGCTACCGTGTCGGAGAAAAATATTCTTAAATAAAAATATTTTTTTCCTTTTTTCCCTTTAAACAGGTATAACTCGGCTCCTATTGGTCCCATCTGGACGAGAGATATTTGGGCGTAGTGGGCGCGATGAGCCCTTTCCAATGACTCTCGTCCGGTTGCTCTAGGTGCTATAGTTTCGGAGAAAAAAATTGTTAAAAAAAAATTTTTTTTCCTTTGTTCCCTTTAAACAGTTATAACTCGGCTCCTATTGGTTCGATCTGGACGAAAAAAAAGGTCGTAGAGGGCGCGAAGGACCCGTTCCAATGAACACGGTCCGGTTGCTCTAGGTGCTATCGTTTCGGAGAAAAAATTGTTAAATATAAATATTTTTTTCCTTTGTTCCCTTTGAACAGTTATAACTGGGCTCTTATTGGCCCGATCTGGACGAAAAAAATATTGTCGTAGAGTCGGCGAAGAACCCTTACCAATGACCCCGGTCCGGTTGCTCTAGGCGCTATCGTTTCGGAGAAAAAATAATTAAATAAAAATATTTTTTTCCATTGTTCCCTTTAAACCATTATAACTCGGCTTCTATTGGTCCGATCTGGACGAATATTATGGGCGTAGAGGGCGAGACGAGCCCTTTCCGATGACCCCGTTACGGTTGCTCTAGGTGCTATAGTTTCGGAGAAAAACAATGTTCAAGAAAATTTTTTTTTTCCTTCGTTCCTTATAAACCGTTATAACTCGGTTCCTCTTGGTCCGATCTGGTCGAATAATATGGGCGTAGAGGGCGCGACGAGCCCTTTCCGATGACCCCGTTACGGTTGCTCTGGGTCCTATAGTTTCGGAGAAGAAAATTGTTAAAAAAAAATTTATTTTCCATTGTTCCCTTTAAACCGTTATGATTCGGCTCCTATTGGTCCAATCTGGACGAAAAAATATAGGCGTAGAGGGCGCGACGGTCCCTTTCCAATGACCCTGGTCTGGTTGCTCTAGGTGCTATCGTTTCGGAGAAAAAATTGTTAAATAAAAATATTTTTTTCCTTTGTTCCCTTTAAATCGTTATAACTCGGCTCCTATTGGTCCGCTCTGAACGAAAAAAATATGGTCGTAAAGGATGCGAAGAACCCTTTCCAACGACCCCGGTCCGGTTGCTCTAGGCGCTGCAGTTTCGGAGAAAAAAATTCTTAAATAAATATATTTTTTTCCTTTTTTCCCTTTAAACAGGTATAACTCGGCTCCTATTGGTCCGATCTGGACGAAAAAAATATGGTTGCAGAGGGTGTGAAGAACCCTTTCCAATGACCCCGGTCCAGTTGCTCTAGGTGCTACCGTGTCGGAGAGAAATATTCTTAAATAAAAATATTTTTTTCCTTTTTTCCCTTTAAACAGGTATAACTCGGCTCCTATTGGTCCCATCAGGACGAGAGATATTTGGGCGTAGAGGGCGCGATGAGCCCTTTCCAATGACTCTCGTCCGGTTGCTCTAGGTTCTATAGTTTCGGAGAAAAAAATTGTTAAAGAAAATTTTTTTTTTCCTTCGTTCCTTATAAACCGTTATAACTCGGTTCCTCTTGGTCCGATCTGGACGAATAATATGGGCGTAGAGGGCGCGACGAGCCCTTTCCGATGACCCCGTTACGGTTGCTCTGGGTCCTATAGTTTCGGAGAAGAAAATTGTTAAAAAAAAATTTATTTTCCATTGTTCCCTTTAAACCGTTATGATTCGGCTCCTATTGGTCCAATCTGGACGAATGAAATACGGTCGTAGAGGGCGCGAGGAACCCTTTCCAAATGACCCCGGTGCGGTAACTCTAGGTGCCGCCGTTTCGGAGAAAAAAATTGATAACTAAAAATATTTTTTCCTTTGTTCCCTTTAAACCGTTATAACTCGGCTCCTATTCGTCCGATCTGGACGAAAAAATATGGTCGTAGAGGGCTCGAAGAACCCTTTTCAATGACCCTGGTCCGGTTGCTCTTGGTCCTGCAGTTTCGGAGAAAAAAAATGTTCAAGAAAAATTTTTTTTACCTTTGTTCCATTTAAACCGTTATAACACGGCTCCTATTGTTCCGATCTGTACGAAAAAATATGGTCGTAGAGGGCGCAAAGAACCCTTTCCAATGACCCCGGTCCGCTTGCTCTAGGCGCTACAGTTTCGGAGAAAACAATTCTTAAATAAATATATTTTTTTCCTTTTTTCCCTTTAAACAGGTATAACTCGGCTGCTATTGGTCCGATCTGGACGATGAAAATATGGTTGCAGAGGGTGTGAAGAACCCTTTCCAATGACCCCGGTCCGGTTGCTTTGGGTGCTACCGTGTCGGAGAAAAATATTCTTAAATAAAAATATTTTTTTCCTTTTTTCCCTTTAAACAGGTATAACTCGGCTCCTATTGGTCCCATCTGGACGAGAGATATTTGGGCGTAGTGGGCGCGATGAGCCCTTTCCAATGACTCTCGTCCGGTTGCTCTAGGTGCTATAGTTTCGGAGAAAAAAATTGTTAAAAAAAAATTTTTTTTCCTTTGTTCCCTTTAAACAGTTATAACTCGGCTCCTATTGGTTCGATCTGGACGAAAAAAAAGGTCGTAGAGGGCGCGAAGAACCCGTTCCAATGAACACGGTCCGGTTGCTCTAGGTGCTATCGTTTCGGAGAAAAAATTGTTAAATATAAATATTTTTTTCCTTTGTTCCCTTTGAACAGTTATAACTGGGCTCTTATTGGCCCGATCTGGACGAAAAAAATATTGTCGTAGAGGCGGCGAAGAACCCTTACCAATGACCCCGGTCCGGTTGCTCTAGGCGCTATCGTTTCGGAGAAAAAATAATTAAATAAAAATATTTTTTTCCATTGTTCCCTTTAAACCGTTATAACTCGGCTTCTATTGGTCCGATCTGGACGAATATTATGGGCGTAGAGGGCGCGACGAGCCCTTTCCGATGACCACGTTACGGTTGCTCTAGGTGCTATAGTTTCGGAGAAGAAAATTGTTAAAGAAAAATTTTTTTTCCATTGTTTCCTTTAAACCGTTATAATTCGGCTCCTGTTGGTCCAATCTGGACGAAAAAAATAAGGTCGTAGAGGGCGCGAAGAACTATTTCCAGTGACCCCGGTGAGGTTGCTCTTGGTGCTTCCGTTTCGGAGAAAAAAATTGTTAAATGAAAATACTTTTTTCCTTTGTTCCCTTTAATCCGTTATTACTCGGCTCCTATTAGTCCGATCTAGATGCAAAAAACATGTGCGTAGAGGGCGCGACGAGTCCTTTTCAATGACCGTGGTCCGGTTGCTCTTGGTGCTACAGTTTCGGAGAAAAAAAAATGTTCAAGAAAAATTTTTTTTACTTTTGTTCCATTTAAACCGTTATAACACGGCACCTATTGTTCCGATCTGGACGAAAAAAATTTTGGAGTAGAAGGCGCGACGATCCCTTTCCAATGACCCTGGTCCGGTTGCACTAGGTGCTATAGTTTCGGACAAAAAAATTGTTAAAGAAAAATTTTTTTTTCCTTTGTTCCCTTTAAACCGTTATAACTGGGCTCCTATTGGTCCGATCTGGACGAAAAAAATATGGGCGTAGAGGGCGCGACGAGCCCGTTCCAATAACCCCGGTCCGGTTCTCCTAGGTGCTATAGTTTCGGAGAAAAAAATTGTTAAAGAAAAATTTTTTTTTCCTTTGTTCCCTTTAAACCGTTATAACTCGGTTCCTGTTTGTCCGATCTGGACGAAAAAAATATGGGCGTAGAGGGCGCGACGAGCCCTTTCCAACGACCCCGGTCGAGTTCTCCTAGGTGCTATAGTTTCGGAGAAAAAAATTGTTAAAGAAAAATTTTTTTTTCCTTTGTTCCCTTTAAACCGTTATAACTCGGCTCCTGTTTGTCCGATCTGGACGAAAAAAATATGGGCGTAGAGGGCGCGACGAGCCATTTCCAATGAGCCCGGTCCGGTTCTCCTAGGTGCTATAGTTTCGGAGAAAAAAATTGTTAAAGAAAAATTTTTTTTCCATTGTTCCCTTTAAACCTTTATAACTCGGCTCCTATTGGTCCGATCTGGACGAAAAAAATATGGGCGTAGAGTGCGCGACGAGCCCTTTCCAACGACCCCGGTAAGGTTCTCCTACGTTCTATAGTTTCGGAGAAAAAAATTGTTAAAGAAAAATTTTTTTTTCCTTTGTTCCCTTTAAACCGTTATAACTCGGCTCCTATTGGTCCGATCTGGGCGGAAAAAATATGGGCGCAGAGGGCGCGGCGAGCCCTTTCAATGACCCCGGTCCGGTTCTCCTAGGTGCTATAGTTTCGGAGAAAAAAATTGTTAAAGAAAAATTTTTTTTTCCTTTGTTCCCTTTAAACCGTTATAACTCGGCTCCTGTTGGCCCGATCTGGACGAAAAAAATATGGGCGTAGAGGGCGCGACGAGCCCTTTCCAACGACCCCGGTCCGGTTCTCCTAGGTGCTATAGTTTCGGAGAAAAAAATTGTTAAAGAAAAATTTTTTTTTCCTTTGTTCCCTTTAAACCGTTATAACTCGGCTCCTGTTGGCCCGATCTGGGCGGAAAAAATATGGGCGCAGAGGGCGCGGCGAGCCCTTTCAATGACCCCGGTCCGGTTCTCCTAGGTGCTATAGTTTCGGAGAAAAAAATTGTTAAAGAAAAATTTTTTTTCCTTTGTTCCCTTTAAACCTTTATAACTCGGCTCCTATTGGTCCGATCTGGACGAAAAAAATATGGGCGTAGAGTGCGCGACGAGCCCTTTCCAACGACCCCGGTAAGGTTCTCCTACGTTCTATAGTTTCGGAGAAAAAAATTGTTAAAGAAAAATTTTTTTTTCCTTTGTTCCCTTTAAACCGTTATAACTCGGCTCCTATTGGTCCGATCTGGGCGGAAAAAATATGGGCGCAGAGGGCGCGGCGAGCCCTTTCAATGACCCCGGTCCGGTTCTCCTAGGTGCTATAGTTTCGGAGAAAAAAATTGTTAAAGAAAAATTTTTTTTTCCTTTGTTCCCTTTAAACCGTTATAACTCGGCTCCTGTTGGCCCGATCTGGACGAAAAAAATATGGGCGTAGAGGGCGCGACGAGCCCTTTCCAACGACCCCGGTCCGGTTGCTCCAGGTGCTATCGTTTCGGAGAAAAAATTGTTAAATAAAATTATTTTTTTCCTTTGTTACCTTTAAACCGTTATAACTCGGCTCCTATTGGTCCGATCTGGACGAAGACAATTTGGTCGTAGAGGATGCGAAGAACCCTTTCCAATGACCCCGGTCCGGTTGCTCTAGGTGCTACCGTGTCGGAGAAAAATATTCTTAAATAAAAATATTCTTTTCCTTTTTTCCCATTAAACAGGTATAACTCGGCTCCTATTGGTCTCATCTGGACGAAAAAAACGGTCGTAGAGGACGCGAAGAACCCGTTCCAATGACCCCGGTCCGGTTGCTCCAGGTGCTATCGTTTCGGAGAAAAAATTGTTAAATAAAAATATTTTTTTCCTTTGTTACCTTTAAACCGTTATAACTCGGCTCCTATTGGTCCGATCTGGACGAAGACAATATGGTCGTAGAGGATGCGAGGAACCCTTTCCAATGACCCCGGTTCGGTTGCTCTAGGTGCTACCGTGTTGGAGAAAAATATTCTTAAATAAAAATATTTTTTTCCTTTTTTCCCATTAAACAGGTATAACTCGGCTCCTATTGGTCTCATCTGGACGACAAGAATATGGGCGTAGAGGACGCGACGAGCCCTTTCGAATGACCCCGGTCCGGTTCTCCTAGGTGCTATAGTTTTGGAGAAAAAAATTGTTAAAGAAAAATTTTTTTTTCCTTTGTTCCCTTTAAACCGTTATAACTCGGCTCCTGTTGGTCCGATCTGGACGAAAAAAATTTGGGCGTAGAGGGCGCGACGAGCCCTTTCCAATGACCCCGATACGGTTCTCCGAGGTGCTATAGTTTCGGAGAAAAAAATTGTTAAAGAAAAATTTTTTTTTCCTTTGTCCCTTTAAACCGTTATAACTCGGCTCCAATTGGTCCAATCTGGACGAAAAAAATATGGGCGTAGAGGGCGCGACGAGCCCTTTCGAATGATCCCGGTCCGGTTCTCCTAGGTGCTATATGTTTGGAGAAAAAAATTGTTAAAGAAAAATTTTTTTTTCCTTTGTTCCCTTTAAACCGTTATAACTCGGCTCCTGTTGGTCCGATCTGGACGAAAAAAATTTGGGCGTAGAGGGCGCGACGAGCCATGTCCAATGAGCCCGGTCCGGTACTCCTAGGTGCTATAGTTTCGGAGAAAAAAATTGTTAAATAAAAATATTTTTTTCCTTTGTTACCTTTAAACCGTTATAACTCGGCTCCTATTGGTCCGATCTGGACGAAGACAATATGGTCGTAGAGGATGCGAGGAACCCTTTCCAACGACCCCGGTCCGGTTGCTCTAGGTGCTACCGTGTCGGAGAAAAATATTCTTAAATAAAAATATTTTTTTCCTTTGTTACCTTTAAACCGTTATAACTCGGCTCCTATTGGTCCGATCTGGACGAAGACAATATGGTCTTAGAGGATGCGAGGAACCCATTCCAATGACCCCGGTCCGGTTGCTCTAGGTGCTACCGTGTTGGAGAAAAATATTCTTAAATAAAAATATTTTTTTCCTTTTTTCCCATTAAACAGGTATAACTCGGCTCCTATTGGTCTCATCTGGGCGACAAGAATATGGGCGTAGAGGACGCGACGAGCCCTTTCGAATGACCCCGGTCCGGTTCTCCTAGGTGCTATAGTTTTGGAGAAAAAAATTGTTAAAGAAAAATTTTTTTTTCCTTTGTTCCCTTTAAACCGTTATAACTCGGCTCCTATTGGTCCGATCTGGGCGGAAAAAATATGGGCGCAGAGGGCGCGGCGAGCCCTTTCAATGACCCCGGTCCGGTTCTCCTAGGTGCTATAGTTTCGGAGAAAAAAATTGTTAAAGAAAAATTTTTTTTTCCTTTGTTCCCTTTAAACCGTTATAACTCGGCTCCTGTTGGCCCGATCTGGACGAAAAAAATATGGGCGTAGAGGGCGCGAAGAGCCCTTTCCAACGACCCCGGTCCGGTTCTCCTAGGTGCTATAGTTTCGGAGAAAAAAATTGTTAAAGAAAAATTTTTTTTTCCTTTGTTCCCTTTAAACCGTTATAACTCGGCTCCTGTTGGCCCGATCTGGACGAAAAAAATATGGGCGTAGAGGGCGCGACGAGCCCTTTCCAACGACCCCGGTCCGGTTGCTCCAGGTGCTATCGTTTCGGAGAAAAAATTGTTAAATAAAAATATTTTTTTCCTTTGTTACCTTTAAACCGTTATAACTCGGCTCCTATTGGTCCGATCTGGACGAAGACAATATGGTCTTAGAGGATGCGAGGAACCCTTTCCAATGACCCCGGTCCGGTTGCTCTAGGTGCTACCGTGTCGGAGAAAAATATTCTTAAATAAAAATATTTTTTTCCTTTTTTCCCATTAAACAGGTATAACTCGGCTCCTATTGGTCTCATCTGGACGAAAAAAAAGGTCGTAGAGGACGCGAAGAACCCGTTCCAATGACCCCGGTCCGGTTGCTCCAGGTGCTATCGTTTCGGAGAAAAAATTGTTAAATAAAAATATTTTTTTCCTTTGTTCCCTTTAAACCGTTATAACTCGGCTCCTGTTGGTCCGATCTGGACGAAAAAAATTTGGGCGTAGAGGGCGCGACGAGCCCTTTCCAATGACCCCGGTCCGGTTCTTCTAGCTGCTATAGTTTCGGAGAAAAAAATTGTTAAAGAAAAATTTTTTTTTCCTTTGTTCCCTTTAAACCGTTATAACTCGGCTCCTATTGGCCCGATGTGGACGAAAAAAATATGGGCGTAGAGGGCGCGACGAGCCCTTTCCAATCACCCCGGTCCGGTTCTCCTAGGTGCTACATGTTTGGAGAAAAAAATTGTTAAAGAAAAATTTTTTTTTCCTTTGTTCCCTTTAAACCGTTATAACTCGGCTCCTGTTGGTCCGATCTGGACGAAAAAAATTTGGGCGTAGAGGGCGCGACGAGCCCTTTCCAATGACCCCGGTCCGGTTCTCCTAGGTGCTATAGTTTCGGAGAAAAAAATTGTTAAAGAAAAATTTTTTTTTCCTTTGTACCCTTTAAACCGTTATGACTCGGCTCCTATTGGTCCGATCTGGACGAAAAAAATATGGGCGTAGAGGGCGCGACGAGCCATTTCCCATGACCACGGTCCGGTTCTCTTGGGTGCTATAGTTTCGGAGAAAAAAATTGTTAAAGAAAAATTTTTTTTCCTTTGTTCCCTTTAAACCGTTATAACTCGGCTCTTATTGGTCCGATCTGGACGAAAAAAATATGGGCGTAGAGAGGGCGACGAGCCCTTTCCAATGACCCCGGGACGGTTCTCCTAGGTGCTATAGTTTCGGAGAAAAAAATTGTTAAAGAAAAATTTTTTTTTCCTTTGTTCCCTTTAAACCGTTATAACTCGGCTCCTATTGGTCCTATCTGGACGAAAAAAATATGGTTGCAGAGGGTGTGAAGAACCCATTCCAATAACCCCGGTCCGGTTGCTCTAGGTGCTACCGTGTCGGAGAAAAATATTCTTAAATAAAAATATTTTTTTCCTTTTTTCCCATTAAACAGGTATAACTCGGCTCCTATTGGTCTCATCTGGACGAAAAAAATATGGGCGTAGAGGCCGCGACGAGCCCTTTCGAATGACCCCGGTCCGGTTGCTCCAGGTGCTATCGTTTCGGAGAAAAAATTGTTAAATAAAAATATTTTTTTCCTTTGTTACCTTTAAACCGTTATAACTCGGCTCCTATTGGTCCGATCTGGACGAAAAAAATATGGTTGCAGAGGGTGTGAAGAACCCATTCCAATAACCCCGGTCCGGTTGCTCTAGGTGCTACCGTGTCGGAGAAAAATATTCTTAAATAAAAATATTTTTTTCCTTTTTTCCCTTTAAACAGGTATAACTCGGCTCCTACTGGTCCGATCTGGACGAAAAAAAAGGTCGTAGAGGACGCGAAGAACCCGTTCCAATGACCCCGGTCCGGTTGCTCCAGGTGCTATCGTTTCGGAGAAAAAATTGTTAAATAAAAATATTTTTTTCCTTTGTTACCTTTAAACCGTTATAACTCGGCTCCTATTGGTCCGATCTGGACGAAGACAATATGGTCGTAGAGGATGCGAGGAACCCTTTCCAATGACCCCGGTCCGGTTGCTCTAGGTGCTATAGTTTTGGAGAAAAATATTCTTAAATAAAAATATTTTTTTCCTTTTTTCCCATTAAACAGGTATAACTCGGCTCCTATTGGTCTCATCTGGACGAAAAAAATATGGGCGTAGCGGGCGCGACGAACCCTTTCGAATGACCCCGGTCCGGTTCTCCTAGGTACTATAGTTTTGGAGAAAAAAATTGTTAAAGAAAAATTTTTTTTCCTTTGTTCCCTTTAAACCGTTATAACTCGGCTACTGTTGGTCCGATCTGGACGAAAAAAATTTGGGCGTAGAGGGCGCGACGAGCCCTTTCCAATGACCCCGGTCCGGTTGCTCTAGGTGCTATAGTTTTGGAGAAAAATATTCTTAAATAAAAATATTTTTTTCCTTTGTTCCCTTTAAACCGTTATAACTCGGCTCCTGTTGGTCCGATCTGGACGAAAAAAATTTGGGCGTAGAGGGCGCGACGAGCCCTTTCCAATGACCCCGGTCCGGTTCTTCTAGCTGCTATAGTTTCGGAGAAAAAAATTGTTAAAGAAAAAGTTTTTTTCCTTTGTTCCATTTAAACCGTTATAACACGGCACCTATTGTTCCGATTTGGACGAAAAAAATTTTGGAGTAGAAGGCGCGACGATCCCTTTCCAATGATCCTGGTCCGGTTGCACTAGGTGCTATAGTTTCGGACAAAAAAATTGTTAAAGAAAAATTTTTTTTTCCTTTGTTCCCTTTAAACCGTTATAACTGGGCTCCTATTGGTCCGATCTGGACGAAAAAAATATGGGCGTAGATGGCGCGACGAGCCCGTTCCAATGACCCCGGTCCGGTTCTCCTAGGTGCTATAGTTTCGGAGAAAAAAATTGTTAAAGAAAAATTTTTTTTTCCTTTGTTCCCTTTAAACCGTTATAACTCGGTTCCTGTTTGTCCGATCTGGACGAAAAAAATATGGGCGTAGAGGGCGCGACGAGCCCTTTCCAACGACCCCGGTCGGGTTCTCCTAGGTGCTATAGTTTCGGAGAAAAAAATTGTTAAAGAAAAATTTTTTTTTCCTTTGTTCCCTTTAAACCGTTATAACTCGGCTCCTGTTGGCCCGATCTGGACGAAAAAAATATGGGCGTAGAGGGCGCGACGAGCCCTTTCCAACGACCCCGGTCCGGTTGCTCCAGGTGCTATCGTTTCGGAGAAAAAATTGTTAAATAAAAATATTTTTTTCCTTTGTTACCTTTAAACCGTTATAACTCGGCTCCTATTGGTCCGATCTGGACGAAGACAATTTGGTCGTAGAGGATGCGAAGAACCCTTTCCAATGACCCCGGTCCGGTTGCTCTAGGTGCTACCGTGTCGGAGAAAAATATTCTTAAATAAAAATATTTTTTTCCTTTTTTCCCATTAAACAGGTATAACTCGGCTCCTATTGGTCTCATCTGGACGAAAAAAAAGGTCGTAGAGGACGCGAAGAACCCGTTCCAATGACCCCGGTCCGGTTGCTCCAGGTGCTATCGTTTCGGAGAAAAAATTGTTAAATAAAAATATTTTTTTCCTTTGTTACCTTTAAACCGTTATAACTCGGCTCCTATTGGTCCGATCTGGACGAAGACAATATGGTCGTAGAGGATGCGAGGAACCCTTTCCAATGACCCCGGTCCGGTTGCTCTTGGTGCTACCGTGTTGGAGAAAAATATTCTTAAATAAAAATATTTTTTTCCTTTTTTCCCATTAAACAGGTATAACTCGGCTCCTATTGGTCTCATCTGGACGACAAGAATATGGGCGTAGAGGACGCGACGAGCCCTTTCGAATGACCCCGGTCCGGTTCTCCTAGGTGCTATAGTTTCGGAGAAAAAAATTGTTAAAGAAAAATTTTTTTTTCCTTTGTTCCCTTTATACCGTTATAACTCGGCTCCTGTTGGTCCGATCTGGACGAAAAAAATTTGGGCGTAGAGGGCGCGACGAGCCCTTTCCAATGACCCCGGTCCGGTTCTCCGAGATGCTATAGTTTCGGAGAAAAAAATTGTTAAAGAAAAATTTTTTTTTCCTTTGTTCCCTTTAAACCGTTATAACTCGGCTCCAATTGGTCCAGTCTGGACGAAAAAAATATGGGCGTAGAGGGCGCGACGAGCCCTTTCGAATGACCCCGGTCCGGTTCTCCTAGGTGCTATATGTTTGGAGAAAAAAATTGTTAAAGAAAAATTTTTTTTTCCTTTGTTCCCTTTAAACCGTTATAACTCGGCTCCTGTTGGTCCGATCTGGACGAAAAAAATTTGGGCGTAGAGGGCGCGACGAGCCATGTCCAATGAGCCCGGTCCGGTACTCCTAGGTGCTATAGTTTCGGAGAAAAAAATTGTTAAATAAAAATATTTTTTTCCTTTGTTACCTTTAAACCGTTATAACTCGGCTCCTATTGGTCCGATCTGGACGAAGACAATATGGTCTTAGAGGATGCGAGGAACCCTTTCCAATGACCCCGGTCCGGTTGCTCTAGGTGCTACCGTGTCGGAGAAAAATATTCTTAAATAAAAATATTTTTTTCCTTTGTTACATTTAAACCGTTATAACTCGGCTCCTATTGGTCCGATCTGGACGAAGACAATATGGTCTTAGAGGATGCGAGGAACCCTTTCCAATGACCCCGGTCCGGTTGCTCTAGGTGCTACCGTGTTGGAGAAAAATATTCTTAAATAAAAATATTTTTTTCCTTTTTTCCCATTAAACAGGTATAACTCGGCTCCTATTGGTCTCATCTGGACGACAAGAATATGGGCGTAGAGGACGCGACGAGCCCTTTCGAATGACCCCGGTCCGGTTCTCCTAGGTGCTATAGTTTTGGAGAAAAAAATTGTTAAAGAAAAATTTTTTTTTCCTTTGTTCCCTTTAAACCGTTATAACTCGGCTCCTATTGGTCCGATCTGGGTGGAAAAAATATGGGCGCAGAGGGCGCGGCGAGCCCTTTCAATGACCCCGGTCCGGTTCTCCTAGGTGCTATAGTTTCGGAGAAAAAAATTGTTAAAGAAAAATTTTTTTTTCCTTTGTTCCCTTTAAACCGTTATAACTCGGTTCCTGTTGGCCCGATCTGGACGAAAAAAATATGGGCGTAGAGGGCGCGACGAGCCCTTTCCAACGACCCCGGTCCGGTTGCTCCAGGTGCTATCGTTTCGGAGAAAAAATTGTTAAATAAAAATATTTTTTTCCTTTGTTACCTTTAAACCGTTATAACTCGGCTCCTATTGGTCCGATCTGGACGAAGACAATATGGTCTTAGAGGATGCGAGGAACCCTTTCCAATGACCCCGGTCCGGTTGCTCTAGGTGCTACCGTGTCGGAGAAAAATATTCTTAAATAAAAATATTTTTTTCCTTTTTTCCCATTAAACAGGTATATCTCGGCTCCTCTTGGTCTCATCTGGACGAAAAAAAAGGTCGTAGAGGACGCGAAGAACCCGTTCCAATGACCCCGGTCCGGTTGCTCCAGGTGCTATCGTTTCGGAGAAAAAATTGTTAAATAAAAATATTTTTTTCCTTTGTTCCCTTTAAACCGTTATAACTCGGCTCCTGTTGGTCCGATCTGGACGAAAAAAATTTGGGCGTAGAGGGCGCGACGAGCCCTTTCCAATGACCCCGGTCCGGTTCTTCTAGCTGCTATAGTTTCGGAGAAAAAAATTGTTAAAGAAAAATTTTTTTTTTCCTTTGTTCCCTTTAAACCGTTATAACTCGGCTCCTATTGGCCCGATGTGGACGAAAAAAATATGGGCGTAGAGGGCGCGACGAGCCCTTTCCAATGACCCCGGTCCGGTTCTCCTAGGTGCTATAGTTTCGGAGAAAAAAATTGTTAAAGAAAAATTTTTTTTTCCTTTGTTCCCTTTAAACCGTTATAACTCGGCTCCTATTGGTCCGATCTGGGCGGAAAAAATATGGGCGCAGAGGGCGCGGCGAGCCCTTTCAATGACCCCGGTCCGGTTGTCCTAGGTGCTATAGTTTCGGAGAAAAAAATTGTTAAAGAAAAATTTTTTTTTCCTTTGTTCCCTTTAAACCGTTATAACTCGGCTCCTGTTGGCCCGATCTGGACGAAAAAAATATGGGCGTAGAGGGCGCGACGAGCCCTTTCCAACGACCCCGGTCCGGTTGCTCCAGGTGCTATCGTTTCGGAGAAAAAATTGTTAAATAAAAATATTTTTTTCCTTTGTTACCTTTAAACCGTTATAACTCGGCTCCTATTGGTCCGATCTGGACGAAGACAATTTGGTCGTAGAGGATGCGAAGAACCCTTTCCAATGACCCCGGTCCGGTTGCTCTAGGTGGTACCGTGTCGGATAAAAATATTCTTAAATAAAAATATTTTTTTCCTTTTTTCCCATTAAACAGGTATAACTCGGCTCCTATTGGTCTCATCTGGACGAAAAAAAAGGTCTTAGAGGACGCGAAGAACCCGTTCCAATGACCCCGGTCCGGTTGCTCCAGGTGCTATCGTTTCGGAGAAAAAATTGTTAAATAAAAATATTTTTTTCCTTTGTTACCTTTAAACCGTTATAACTCGGCTCCTATTGGTCCGATCTGGACGAAGACAATATGGTCGTAGAGGATGCGAGGAACCCTTTCCAATGACCCCGGTCCGGTTGCTCTAGGTGCTACCGTGTTGGAGAAAAATATTCTTAAATAAAAATATTTTTTTCCTTTTTTCCCATTAAACAGGTATAACTCGGCTCCTATTGGTCTCATCCGGACGACAAAAATATGGGCGTAGAGGACGCGACGAGCCCTTTCGAATGACCCCGGTTCGGTTCTCCTAGGTGCTATAGTTTTGGAGAAAAAAATTGTTAAAGAAAAATTTTTTTTTCCTTTGTTCCCTTTAAACCGTTATAACTCGGCTCCTGTTGGTCCGATCTGGACTAAAAAAATTTCGGCGTAGAGGGCGCGACGAGCCCTTTCCTATGACCCCGGTCCGGTTCTCCTAGGTGCTATAGTTTCGGAGAAAAAAATTGTTAAAGAAAAATTTTTTTTTCCTTTGTTCCCTTTAAACCGTTATAACTCGGCTCCTATTGGTCCGATCTGGACGAAAAAAATATGGGCGTAGAGGGCGCGACGAGACCTTTCCAATGACCCCGGTCGGGTTCTCCTAGGTGCTATAGTTTCGGAGAAAAAAATTGTTAAAGAAAAATTTTTTTTTCCTTTGTTCCCATTAAACAGGTATAACTCGGCTCGTATTGGTCTCATCTGGACGACATAAATATGGGCGTAGAGGGCGCGGCGAGCCCTTTCCAACGACCCCGGTCCGGTTCTCCTAGATGCTATAGTTTCGGAGAAAAAAATTGTTAAAGAAAAAGTTTTTTTCCTTTGTTCCCTTTAAACCGTTATAACTCGGCTCCTATTTGTCCGATCTGGACGAAAAAAATATGGGCGTAGAGGGCGCGACGAGCCCTTTCCAACGACCCCGGAACGGTTCTCCTACGTTCTATAGTTTCGGAGAAAAAAATTGTTAAAGAAAAATTTTTTTTCCTTTGTTCCCTTTAAACCGTTATAACTCGGCTCCTATTGGTCCGATCTGGACGAAAAAAATTTGGGCGTAGAGGGCGCGACGAGCCATGTCCAATGAGCCCGGTCCGGTTCTCCTAGGTGCTATAGTTTCGGAGAAAAAAATTGTTAAAGAAAAATTTTTTTTCCTTTGTTCCCTTTAAACCTTTATAACTCGGCTCCTATTGGTCCGATCTGGACGAAAAAAATATGGGCGTAGAGGGAGCGACGAGCCATGTCCAATGAGCCCGGTCCGGTTCTCCTAGCTGCTATAGGTTCGGAGAAAAAAATTGTTAAAGAAAAAGTTTTTTTCCTTTGTTCCCTTTAAACCGTTATAACTCGGCTCCTATTGGTCCGATCTGGACGAAAAAAATATGGGCGTAGAGGGCGCGACGAGCCATGTCCAATGAGCCCGGTCCGGTTCTCCTAGCTGCTATAGGTTCGGAGAAAAAAATTGTTAAAGAAAAAGTTTTTTTCCTTTGTTCCCTTTAAACCGTTATAACTCGGCTCCTATTGGTCCGATCTGGACGAAAAAAATATGGGCGTAGAGGGCGCGACGAGCCCTTTCCAACGACCCCGGAACGCTTCTCCTACGTTCTATAGTTTCGGAGAAAAAAATTGTTAAAGAAAAATTTTTTTTCCTTTGTTACCTTTAAACCGTTATAACTCGGCTCCTATTGGTCCGATCTGGACGAAGACAATATGGTCGTAGAGGATGCGAGGAACCCTTTCCAATGACCCCGGTCCGGTTGCTCTAGGTGCTACCGTGTCGGAGAAAAATATTCTTAAATAAAAATACTTTTTCCTTTTTTCCCATTAAATAGGTATAACTCGGCTCCTATTGGTCTCATCTGGACGAAAAAAAAGGTCGTAGAGGACGCGAAGAACCCGTTCCAATGACCCCGGTCCGGTTGCTCCAGGTGCTATCGTTTCGGAGAAAAAATTGTTAAATAAAAATATTTTTTTCCTTTGTTACCTTTAAACCGTTATAACTCGGCTCCTATTGGTCCGATCTGGACGAAGACAATATGGTCGTAGAGGATGCGAGGAACCCTTTCCAATGACCCCGGTCCGGTTGCTCTAGGTGCTACCGTGTCGGAGAAAAATATTCTTAAATAAAAATATTTTTTTCCTTTTTTCCCATTAAACAGGTATAACTCGGCTCCTGTTGGTCCGATCTGGACTAAAAAAATTTCGGCGTAGAGGGCGCGACGAGCCCTTTCCTATGACCCCGGTCCGGTTCTCCTAGGTGCTATAGTTTCGGAGAACAAAATTGTTAAAGAAAAATTTTTTTTTCCTTTGTTCCCTTTAAACCGTTATAACTCGGCTCCTGTTGGTCCGATCTGGACTAAAAAAATTTCGGCGTAGAGGGCGCGACGAGCCCTTTCCTATGACCCCGGTCCGGTTCTCCTAGGTGCTATAGTTTCGGAGAAAAAAATTGTTAAAGAAAAATTTTTTTTTCCTTTGTTCCCTTTAAACCGTTATAACTCGGCTCCTATTGGTCCGATCTGGACGAAAAAAATATGGGCGTAGAGGGCGCGACGAGCCCTTTCCAATGACCCCGGTCCGGTTCTCCTAGGTGCTATAGTTTCGGAGAAAAAAATTGTTAAAGAAAAATTTTTTTTCCTTTGTTCTCTTTAAACCTTTATAACTCGGCTCCTATTGGTCCGATCTGGACGAAAAAAATATGGGCGTAGAGGGAGCGACTAGCCCTTTCCAACGACCCCGGTACGGTTCTCCTACGTTCTATAGTTTCGGAGAAAAAAATTGTTAAAGAAAAATTTTTTTTTCCTTTGTTCCCTTTAAACCGTTATAACTCGGCTCCTATTGGTCCTATCTGGACGAAGACAATATGGTCGTAGAGGATGCGAGGAACCCTTTCCAATGACCCCGGTCCGGTTGCTCTAGGTGCTACCGTGTCGGAGAAAAATATTCTTAAATAAAAATATTTTTTTCCTTTTTTCCCATTAAACAGGTATAACTCGGCTCCTATTGGTCTCATCTGGACGAAAAAAAAGGTCGTAGAGGACGCGAAGAACCCGTTCCAATGACCCCGGTCCGGTTGCTCCAGGTGCTATCGTTTCGGAGAAAAAATTGTTAAATAAAAATATTTTTTTCCTTTGTTCCCTTTAAACCGTTATAACTCGGCTCCTGTTGGTCCGATCTGGACGAATAAAATTTGGGCGTAGAGGGCGCGACGAGCCCTTTCCAATGACCCCGGTCCGGTTCTTCTAGGTGCTATAGTTTCGGAGAAAAAAATTGTTAAAGAAAAATTTTTTTTTCCTTTGTTCCCTTTAAACCGTTATAACTCGGCTCCTATTGGCCCGATGTGGACGAAAAAAATATGGGCGTAGAGGGCGCGACGAGCCCTTTCCAATGACCCCGGTCCGGTTCTCCTAGGTGCTACATGTTTGGAGAAAAAAATTGTTAAAGAAAAATTTTTTTTTCCTTTGTTCCCTTTAAACCGTTATAACTCGGCTCCTCTTGGTCCGATCTGGACGGAAAAAATATGGGCGTAGAGGGCGCGGCGAGCCCTTTCCAACGACCCCGGTCCGGTTCCCCTAGATGCTATAGTTTCGGAGAAAAAAATTGTTAAAGAAAAAGTTTTTTTCCTTTGTTCCCTTTAAACCGTTATAACTCGGCTCCTATTGGTCCGATCTGGACGAAAAAAATATGGGCGTAGAGGGCGCGACGAGCCCTTTCCAACGACCCCGGAACGGTTCTCCTACGTTCTATAGTTTCGGAGAAAAAAATTGTTAAAGAAAAATTTTTTTTCCTTTGTTCCCTTTAAACCGTTATAACTCGGCTCCTATTGGTCCGATCTGGACGAAAGAAATTTGGGCGTAGAGGGCGCGACGAGCCATGTCCAATGAGCCCGGTCCGGTTCTCCTAGCTGCTATAGGTTCGGAGAAAAAAATTGTTAAAGAAAAATATTTTTTTCCTTTGTTCCCTTTAAACCGTTATAACTCGGCTCCTATTGGTCCGATCTGGACGAAGACAATATGGTCGTAGAGGATGCGAGGAACCCTTTCCAATGACCCCGGTCCGGTTGCTCTAGGTGCTACCGTGTCGGAGAAAAATATTCTTAAATAAAAATACTTTTTCCTTTTTTCCCATTAAATAGGTATAACTCGGGTCCTATTGGTCTCATCTGGACGAAAAAAAAGGTCGTAGAGGACGCGAAGAACCCGTTCCAATGACCCCGGTCCGGTTGCTCCAGGTGCTATCGTTTCGGAGAAAAAATTGTTAAATAAAAATATTTTTTTCCTTTGTTACCTTTAAACCGTTATAACTCGGCTCCTATTGGTCCGATCTGGACGAATACAATATGGACGTAGAGGATGCGAGGAACCCTTTCCAATGACCCCGGTCCGGTTGCTCTAGGTGCTACCGTGTCGGAGAAAAATATTCCTAAATAAAAATATTTTTTTCCTTTTTTCCCATTAAACAGGTATAAATCGGCTCCTATTGGTCTCATCTGGACGACAAAAATATGGGTGTAGAGGGCGCGACGAGCCCTTTCGAATGACCCCGGTCCGGTTCTCCTAGGTGCTATAGTTTTGGAGAAAAAAATTGTTAAAGAAAAATTTTTTTTCCTTTGTTCCCTTTAAACCGTTATAACTCGGCTCCTGTTGGTCCGATCTGGACTAAAAAAATTTCGGCGTAGAGGGCGCGACGAGCCCTTTCCTATGACCCCGGTCCGGTTCTCCTAGGTGCTATAGTTTCGGAGAAAAAAATTGTTAAAGAAAAATTTTTTTTTCCTTTGTTCCCTTTAAACCGTTATAACTCGGCTCCTATTGGTCCGATCTGGACGAAAAAAATATGGGCGTAGAGGGCGCGACGAGACCTTTCCAATGACCCCGGTCGGGTTCTCCTAGGTGCTATAGTTTCGGAGAAAAAAATTGTTAAAGAAAAATTTTTTTTTCCTTTGTTCCCATTAAACAGGTATAACTCGGCTCGTATTGGTCTCATCTGGACGACATAAATATGGGCGTAGAGGGCGCGGCGAGCCCTTTCCAACGACCCCGGTCCGGTTCTCCTAGATGCTATAGTTTCGGAGAAAAAAATTGTTAAAGAAAAAGTTTTTTTCCTTTGTTCCCTTTAAACCGTTATAACTCGGCTCCTATTTGTCCGATCTGGACGAAAAAAATATGGGCGTAGAGGGCGCGACGAGCCCTTTCCAACGACCCCGGAACGGTTCTCCTACGTTCTATAGTTTCGGAGAAAAAAATTGTTAAAGAAAAATTTTTTTTCCTTTGTTCCCTTTAAACCGTTATAACTCGGCTCCTATTGGTCCGATCTGGACGAAAAAAATTTGGGCGTAGAGGGCGCGACGAGCCATGTCCAATGAGCCCGGTCCGGTTCTCCTAGGTGCTATAGTTTCGGAGAAAAAAATTGTTAAAGAAAAATTTTTTTTCCTTTGTTCCCTTTAAACCTTTATAACTCGGCTCCTATTGGTCCGATCTGGACGAAAAAAATATGGGCGTAGAGGGAGCGACGAGCCATTTCCAATCAGCCCGGTCCGGTTCTCCTAGCTGCTATAGGTTCGGAGAAAAAAATTGTTAAAGAAAAAGTTTTTTTCCTTTGTTCCCTTTAAACCGTTATAACTCGGCTCCTATTGGTCCGATCTGGACGAAAAAAATATGGGCGTAGAGGGCGCGACGAGCCATGTCCAATGAGCCCGGTCCGGTTCTCCTAGCTGCTATAGGTTCGGAGAAAAAAATTGTTAAAGAAAAAGTTTTTTTCCTTTGTTCCCTTTAAACCGTTATAACTCGGCTCCTATTGGTCCGATCTGGACGAAAAAAATATGGGCGTAGAGGGCGCGACGAGCCCTTTCCAACGACCCCGGAACGCTTCTCCTACGTTCTATAGTTTCGGAGAAAAAAATTGTTAAAGAAAAATTTTTTTTCCTTTGTTACCTTTAAACCGTTATAACTCGGCTCCTATTGGTCCGATCTGGACGAAGACAATATGGTCGTAGAGGATGCGAGGAACCCTTTCCAATGACCCCGGTCCGGTTGCTCTAGGTGCTACCGTGTCGGAGAAAAATATTCTTAAATAAAAATACTTTTTCCTTTTTTCCCATTAAATAGGTATAACTCGGCTCCTATTGGTCTCATCTGGACGAAAAAAAAGGTCGTAGAGGACGCGAAGAACCCGTTCCAATGACCCCGGTCCGGTTGCTCCAGGTGCTATCGTTTCGGAGAAAAAATTGTTAAATAAAAATATTTTTTTCCTTTGTTACCTTTAAACCGTTATAACTCGGCTCCTATTGGTCCGATCTGGACGAAGACAATATGGTCGTAGAGGATGCGAGGAACCCTTTCCAATGACCCCGGTCCGGTTGCTCTAGGTGCTACCGTGTCGGAGAAAAATATTCTTAAATAAAAATATTTTTTTCCTTTTTTCCCATTAAACAGGTATAACTCGGCTCCTGTTGGTCCGATCTGGACTAAAAAAATTTCGGCGTAGAGGGCGCGACGAGCCCTTTCCTATGACCCCGGTCCGGTTCTCCTAGGTGCTATAGTTTCGGAGAAAAAAATTGTTAAAGAAAAATTTTTTTTTCCTTTGTTCCCTTTAAACCGTTATAACTCGGCTCCTGTTGGTCCGATCTGGACTAAAAAAATTTCGGCGTAGAGGGCGCGACGAGCCCTTTCCTATGACCCCGGTCCGGTTCTCCTAGGTGCTATAGTTTCGGAGAAAAAAATTGTTAAAGAAAAATTTTTTTTTCCTTTGTTCCCTTTAAACCGTTATAACTCGGCTCCTATTGGTCCGATCTGGACGAAAAAAATATGGGCGTAGAGGGCGCGACGAGCCCTTTCCAATGACCCCGGTCCGGTTCTCCTAGGTGCTATAGTTTCGGAGAAAAAAATTGTTAAAGAAAAATTTTTTTTCCTTTGTTCTCTTTAAACCTTTATAACTCGGCTCCTATTGGTCCGATCTGGACGAAAAAAATATGGGCGTAGAGGGAGCGACTAGCCCTTTCCAAGGACCCCGGTACGGTTCTCCTGCGTTCTATAGTTTCGGAGAAAAAAATTGTTAAAGAAAAATTTTTTTTTCCTTTGTTCCCTTTAAACCGTTATAACTCGGCTCCTATTGGTCCGATCTGGACGAAGACAATATGGTCGTAGAGGATGCGAGGAACCCTTTCCAATGACCCCGGTCCGGTTGCTCTAGGTGCTACCGTGTCGGAGAAAAATATTCTTAAATAAAAATATTTTTTTCCTTTTTTCCCATTAAACAGGTATAACTCGGCTCCTATTGGTCTCATCTGGACGAAAAAAAAGGTCGTAGAGGACGCGAAGAACCCGTTCCAATGACCCCGGTCCGGTTGCTCCAGGTGCTATCGTTTCGGAGAAAAAATTGTTAAATAAAAATATTTTTTTCCTTTGTTCCCTTTAAACCGTTATAACTCGGCTCCTGTTGGTCCGATCTGGACGAATAAAATTTGGGCGTAGAGGGCGCGACGAGCCCTTTCCAATGACCCCGGTCCGGTTCTTCTAGGTGCTATAGTTTCGGAGAAAAAAATTGTTAAAGAAAAATTTTTTTTTCCTTTGTTCCCTTTAAACCGTTATAACTCGGCTCCTATTGGCCCGATGTGGACGAAAAAAATATGGGCGTAGAGGGCGCGACGAGCCCTTTCCAATGACCCCGGTCCGGTTCTCCTAGGTGCTACATGTTTGGAGAAAAAAATTGTTAAAGAAAAATTTTTTTTTCCTTTGTTCCCTTTAAACCGTTATAACTCGGCTCCTCTTGGTCCGATCTGGACGAAAAAAATTTGGGCGTAGAGGGCGCGACGAGCCCTTTCCAATGACCCCGGTCCGGTTCTCCTAGGTGCTATAGTTTCGGAGAAAAAAATTGTTAAAGAAAAATTTTTTTTTCCTTTGTACCCTTTAAACCGTTATAACTCGGCTCCTATTGGTCCGATCTGGACGAAAAAAATATGGGCGTAGAGGGCGCGACGAGCCATTTCCAATGACCCCGGTCCGGTTCTCTTGGGTGCTATAGTTTCGGAGAAAAAAATTGTTAAAGAAAAATTTTTTTTCCTTTGTTCCCTTTAAACCGTTATAACTCGGCTCTTATTGGTCCGATCTGGACGAAAAAACTATGGGCGTAGAGGGGGCGACGAGCCCTTTCCAATGACCCCGGTCCGGTTCTCCTAGGTGCTATAGTTTCGGAGAAAAAAATTGTTAAAGAAAAATTTTTTTTTCCTTTGTTCCCTTTAAACCGTTATAACTCGGCTCCTATTGGTCCTATCTGGACGAAAAAAATATGGTTGCAGAGGGTGTGAAGAACCCATTCCAATAACCCCGGTCCGGTTGCTCTAGGTGCTACCGTGTCGGAGAAAAATATTCTTAAATAAAAATATTTTTTTCCTTTTTTCCCATTAAACGGGTATAACTCGGCTCCTATTGGTCTCATCTGGACGAAAAAAATATGGGCGTAGAGGGCGCGACGAGCCCTTTCGAATGACCCCGGTCCGGTTGCTCCAGGTGCTATCGTTTCGGAGAAAAAATTGTTAAATAAAAATATTTTTTTCCTTTGTTACCTTTAAACCGTTATAACTCGGCTCCTATTGGTCCGATCTGGACGAAAAAAATATGGTTGCAGAGGGTGTGAAGAACCCATTCCAATAACCCCGGTCCGGTTGCTCTAGGTGCTACTGTGTCGGAGAAAAATATTCTTAAATAAAAATATTTTTTTCCTTTTTTCCCTTTAAACAGGTATAACTCGGCTCCTACTGGTCCGATCTGGACGAAAAAAAAGGTCGTAGAGGACGCGAAGAACCCGTTCCAATGACCCCGGTCCGGTTGCTCCAGGTGCTATCGTTTCGGAGAAAAAATTGTTAAATAAAAATATTTTTTTCCTTTGTTACCTTTAAACCGTTATAACTCGGCTCCTATTGGTCCGATCTGGACGAAGACAATATGGTCGTAGAGGATGCGAGGAACCCTTTCCAATGACCCCGGTCCGGTTGCTCTAGGTGCTATAGTTTTGGAGAAAAATATTCTTAAATAAAAATATTTTTTTCCTTTTTTCCCATTAAACAGGTATAACTCGGCTCCTATTGGTCTCATCTGGACGAAAAAAATATGGGCGTAGAGGGCGCGACGAACCCTTTCGAATGACCCCGGTGCGGTTCTCCTAGGTACTATAGTTTTGGAGAAAAAAATTGTTAAAGAAAAATTTTTTTTTCCTTTGTTCCCTTTAAACCGTTATAACTCGGCTCCTGTTGGTCCGATCTGGACGAAAAAAATTTGGGCGTAGAGGGCGCGACGAGCCCTTTCCAATGACCCCGGTCCGGTTCTCCTAGGTGCTATAGTTTCGGAGAAAAAAATTGTTAAAGAGAAATTTTTTTTTCCTTTGTTCCCTTTAAACCGTTATAACTCGGCTCCTATTGGTCCGATCTGGACGAAAAAAATATGGGCGTAGAGGGCGCGACGAGCCCTTTCGAATGACCCCGGTCCGGTTCTCTTAGGTGCTATAATTTCGGAGAAAAAAATTGTTAAAGAAAAATTTTTTTTCCTTTGTTCCATTTAAACCGTTATAACTCGGCTGCTATTGGTCCCATCTGGACGAAAAAAATATGGGCGTAGAGGGCGCGACGAGCCCTTTCGAATGACCCCGGTCCGGTTGCTCCAGGTGCTATCGTTTCGGAGAAAAAATTGTTAAATAAAAATATTTTTTTCCTTTGTTACGTTTAAACCGTTATAACTCGGCTCCTCTTGGTCCGATCTGGACGAAAAAAATTTGGGCGTTGAGGGTGTGAAGAACCCATTCCAATAACCCCGGTCCGGTTGCTCTCGGTGCTACCGTGTCGGAGAAAAATATTCTTAAATAAAAATATTTTTTTCCTTTTTTCCCTTTAAACAGGTATAACTCGGCTCCTACTGGTCCGATCTGGACGAAAAAAAAGGTCGTAGAGGACGCGAAGAACCCGTTCCAATGACCCCGGTTCGGTTGCTCCAGGTGCTATCGTTTCGGAGAAAAAATTGTTAAATAAAAATATTTTTTTCCTTTGTTACCTTTAAACCGTTATAACTCGGCTCCTATTGGTCCGATCTGGACGAAAAAAATATGGTTGCAGAGGGTGTGAAGAACCCATTCCAATAACCCCGGTCCGGTTGCTCTCGGTGCTACCGTGTCGGAGAAAAATATTCTTAAATAAAAATATTTTTTTCCTTTTTTCCCTTTAAACAGGTATAACTCGGCTCCTACTGGTCCGATCTGGACGAAAAAAAAGGTCGTAGAGGACGCGAAGAACCCGTTCCAATGACCCCGGTTCGGTTGCTCCAGGTGCTATCGTTTCGGAGAAAAAATTGTTAAATAAAAATATTTTTTTCCTTTGTTACCTTTAAACCGTTATAACTCGGCTCCTATTGGTCCGATCTGGACGAAGACAATATGGTCGTAGAGGATGCGAGGAACCCTTTCCAATGACCCCGGTCCGGTTGCTCTAGGTGCTACCGTGTCGGAGAAAAATATTCTTAAATAAAAATATTTTTTTCCTTTTTTCCCATTAAACAGGTATAACTCGGCTCCTATTGGTCTCATCTGGACGAAAAAAATATGGGCGTAGAGGGAGCGACGAGCCATTTCCAATGACCCCGGTCCGGTTCTCCTACGTTCTATAGTTTCGAAGAAAAAAATTGTTAAAGAAAAATTTTTTTTCCTTTGTTCCCTTTATACCGTTATAACTCGGCTCCTATTGGTCCGATCTGGACGAAAAAAATATGGACGTAGAGGGGGCGACGAGCCCTTTCCAATGACCCCGATCCGGTTCTCCTAGGTGCTATAGTTTCGGAGAAAAAAATTGTTAAAGAAAAATTTTTTTTCCTTTGTTCCCTTTAAACCGTTATAACTCGGCTCCTCTTGGTCCGATCTGGACGAAAAAAATTTGGGCGTAGAGGGCGCGACGAGCCCTTTCCAATGACCCCGGTCCGGTTGCTCTAGGTGCTACCGTGTCGGAGAAAAATATTCTTAAATAAAAATATTTTTTTCCTTTTTTCCCATTAAACAGGTATAACTCGGCTCCTATTGGTCTCATCTGGACGAAAAAAATATGGGCGTAGAGGGCGCGACGAGCCCTTTCGAATGACCCCGGTCCGGTTGCTCCAGGTGCTATCGTTTCGGAGAAAAAATTGTTAAATAAAAATATTTTTTTCCTTTGTTACCTTTAAACCGTTATAACTCGGCTCCTCTTGGTCCGATCTGGACGAAAAAAATTTGGGCGTAGAGGGCGCGACGAGCCCTTTCCAATGACCCCGGTCCGGTTGCTCTAGGTGCTACCATGTCGGAGAAAAATATTCTTAAATAAAAATATTTTTTTCCTTTTTTCCCATTAAACAGGTATAACTCGGCTACTATTGGTCTCATCTGGACGAAAAAAATATGGGCGTAGAGGGCGCGACGAGCCCTTTCGAATGACCCCGGTCAGGTTGCTCCATGTGCTATCGTTTCGGAGAAAAAATTGTTAAATGAAAATATTTTTTTCCTTTGTTACCTTTAAACCGTTATAACTCGGCTCCTATTGGTCCGATCTGGACGAAAAAAATATGGTTGCAGAGGGTTTGAAGAACCCATTCCAATAACCCCGGTCCGGTTGCTCTCGGTGCTACCGTGTCGGAGAAAAATATTCTTAAATAAAAATATTTTTTTCCTTTTTTCCCTTTAAACAGGTATAACTCGGCTCCTACTGGTCCGATCTGGACGAAAAAAAAGGTCGTAGAGGACGCGAAGAACCCGTTCCAATGACCCCGGTTCGGTTGCTCCAGGTGCTATCGTTTCGGAGAAAAAATTGTTAAATAAAAATATTTTTTTCCTTTGTTACCTTTAAACCGTTATAACTCGGCTCCTATTGGTCCGATCTGGACGAAGACAATATGGTCGTAGAGGATGCGAGGAACCCTTTCCAATGACCCTGGTCCGGTTGCTCTAGGTGCTACCGTGTCGGAGAAAAATATTCTTAAATAAAAATATTTTTTTCCTTTTTTCCCATTAAACAGGTATAACTCGGCTCCTATTGGTCTCATCTGGACGAAAAAAATATGGGCGTAGAGGGCGCGACGAGCCCTTTCGAATGACCCCGGTCCGGTTCTCCTAGGTGCTATAGTTTTGGAGAAAAAAATTGTTAAAGAAAAATTTTTTTTTCCTTTGTTCCCTTTAAACCGTTATAACTCGGCTCCTGTTGGTCCGATCTGGACGAAAAAAATTTGGGCGTAGAGGGCGCGACGAGCCCTTTCCAACGACCCCGGTCCGGTTGCTCTAGGTGCTACCGTGTCGGAGAAAAATATTCTTAAATAAAAATATTTTTTTCCTTTTTTCCCATTAAACAGGTATAACTCGGCTCCTATTGGTCTCATCTGGACGAAAAAAATATGGGCGTAGAGGGCGCGACGAGCCCTTTCGAATGACCCCGGTCCGGTTGCTCCAGGTGCTATCGTTTCGGAGAAAAAATTGTTAAATGAAAATATTTTTTTCCTTTGTTACCTTTAAACCGTTATAACTCGGCTCCTATTGGTCCGATCTGGACGAAAAAAATATGGTTGCAGAGGGTGTGAAGAACCCATTCCAATAACCCCGGTCCGGTTGCTCTAGGTGCTACTGTGTCGGAGAAAAATATTCTTAAATAAAAATATTTTTTTCCTTTTTTCCCTTTAAACAGGTATAACTCGGCTCCTACTGGTCCGATCTGGACGAAAAAAAAGGTCGTAGAGGACGCGAAGAACCCGTTCCAATGACCCCGGTCCGGTTGCTCCAGGTGCTATCGTTTCGGAGAAAAAATTGTTAAATAAAAATATTTTTTTCCTTTGTTACCTTTAAACCGTTATAACTCGGCTCCTATTGGTCCGATCTGGACGAAGACAATATGGTCGTAGAGGATGCGAGGAACCCTTTCCAATGACCCCGGTCCGGTTGCTCTAGGTGCTATAGTTTTGGAGAAAAATATTCTTAAATAAAAATATTTTTTTCCTTTTTTCCCATTAAACAGGTATAACTCGGCTCCTATTGGTCTCATCTGGACGAAAAAAATATGGGCGTAGAGGGCGCGACGAACCCTTTCGAATGACCCCGGTGCGGTTCTCCTAGGTACTATAGTTTTGGAGAAAAAAATTGTTAAAGAAAAATTTTTTTTTCCTTTGTTCCCTTTAAACCGTTATAACTCGGCTCCTGTTGGTCCGATCTGGACGAAAAAAATTTGGGCGTAGAGGGCGCGACGAGCCCTTTCCAATGACCCCGGTCCGGTTCTCCTAGGTGCTATAGTTTCGGAGAAAAAAATTGTTAAAGAGAAATTTTTTTTTCCTTTGTTCCCTTTAAACCGTTATAACTCGGCTCCTATTGGTCCGATCTGGACGAAAAAAATATGGGCGTAGAGGGCGCGACGAGCCCTTTCGAATGACCCCGGTCCGGTTCTCTTAGGTGCTATAATTTCGGAGAAAAAAATTGTTAAAGAAAAATTTTTTTTCCTTTGTTCCATTTAAACCGTTATAACTCGGCTGCTATTGGTCCCATCTCGACGAAAAAAATATGGGCGTAGAGTGCGCGACGAGCCCTTTCCAATGACCCCCGTCCGGTTCTCCTAGGTGCTATAGTTTCGGAGAAAAAAATTGTTAAAGAAAAATTTTTTTTCCTTTGTTCCCTTTAAACCGTTATAACTCGGCTCCTCTTGGTCCGATCTGGACGAAAAAAATTTGGGCGTAGAGGGCGCGACGAGCCCTTTCCAACGACCCCGGTCCGGTTGCTCTAGGTGCTACCGTGTCGGAGAAAAATATTCTTAAATAAAAATATTTTTTTCCTTTTTTCCCATTAAACAGGTATAACTCGGCTCCTATTGGTCTCATCTGGACGAAAAAAATATGGGCGTAGAGGGCGCGACGAGCCCTTTCGAATGACCCCGGTCCGGTTGCTCCAGGTGCTATCGTTTCGGAGAAAAAATTGTTAAATAAAAATATTTTTTTCCTTTGTTACCTTTAAACCGTTATAACTCGGCTCCTCTTGGTCCGATCTGGACGAAAAAAATTTGGGCGTTGAGGGTGTGAAGAACCCATTCCAATAACCCCGGTCCGGTTGCTCTCGGTGCTACCGTGTCGGAGAAAAATATTCTTAAATAAAAATATTTTTTTCCTTTTTTCCCTTTAAACAGGTATAACTCGGCTCCTACTGGTCCGATCTGGACGAAAAAAAAGGTCGTAGAGGACGCGAAGAACCCGTTCCAATGACCCCGGTTCGGTTGCTCCAGGTGCTATCGTTTCGGAGAAAAAATTGTTAAATAAAAATATTTTTTTCCTTTGTTACCTTTAAACCGTTATAACTCGGCTCCTATTGGTCCGATCTGGACGAAAAAAATATGGTTGCAGAGGGTGTGAAGAACCCATTCCAATAACCCCGGTCCGGTTGCTCTCGGTGCTACCGTGTCGGAGAAAAATATTCTTAAATAAAAATATTTTTTTCCTTTTTTCCCTTTAAACAGGTATAACTCGGCTCCTACTGGTCCGATCTGGACGAAAAAAAAGGTCGTAGAGGACGCGAAGAACCCGTTCCAATGACCCCGGTTCGGTTGCTCCAGGTGCTATCGTTTCGGAGAAAAAATTGTTAAATAAAAATATTTTTTTCCTTTGTTACCTTTAAACCGTTATAACTCGGCTCCTATTGGTCCGATCTGGACGAAGACAATATGGTCGTAGAGGATGCGAGGAACCCTTTCCAATGACCCCGGTCCGGTTGCTCTAGGTGCTACCGTGTCGGAGAAAAATATTCTTAAATAAAAATATTTTTTTCCTTTTTTCCCATTAAACAGGTATAACTCGGCTCCTATTGGTCTCATCTGGACGAAAAAAATATGGGCGTAGAGGGAGCGACGAGCCCTTTCGAATGACCCCGGTCCGGTTCTCCTAGGTGCTATAGTTTTGGAGAAAAAAATTGTTAAAGAAAAATTTTTTTTTCCTTTGTTCCCTTTAAACCGTTATAACTCGGCTCCTGTTGGTCCGATCTGGACGAAAAAAATTTGGGCGTAGAGGGCGCGACGAGCCCTTTCCAATGACCCCGGTCCGGTTCTCCTAGGTGCTATAGTTTCGGAGAAAAAAATTGTTAAAGAGAAATTTTTTTTCCTTTGTTCCCTTTAAACCGTTATAACTCGGCTCCTATTGGTCCGATCTGGACGAAAAAAATATGGGCGTAGAGGGCGCGACGAACCCTTTCGAATGACCCCGGTCCGGTTCTCTTAGGTGCTATAGTTTCGGAGAAAAAAATTGTTAAAGAAAAATTTTTTTTCCTTTGTTCCCTTTAAACCGTTATAACTCGGCTGCTATTGGTCCGATCTGGACGAAAAAAATATGGGCCTAGAGGGCGCGACGAGCCATTTCCAATGACCCCGGTCCGGTTCTCCTACGTTCTATAGTTTCGAAGAAAAAAATTGTTAAAGAAAAATTTTTTTTCCTTTGTTCCCTTTATACCGTTATAACTCGGCTCCTATTGGTCCGATCTGGACGAAAAAAATATGGACGTAGAGGGGGCGACGAGCCCTTTCCAATGACCCCGATCCGGTTCTCCTAGGTGCTATAGTTTCGGAGAAAAAAATTGTTAAAGAAAAATTTTTTTTCCTTTGTTCCCTTTAAACCGTTATAACTCGGCTCCTCTTGGTCCGATCTGGACGAAAAAAATTTGGGCGTAGAGGGCGCAACGAGCCCTTTCCAATGACCCCGGTCCGGTTGCTCTAGGTGCTACCGTGTCGGAGAAAAATATTCTTAAATAAAAATATTTTTTTCCTTTTTTCCCATTAAACAGGTATAACTCGGCTCCTATTGGTCTCATCTGGACGAAAAAAATATGGGCGTAGAGGGCGCGACGAGCCCTTTCGAATGACCCCGGTCCGGTTGCTCCAGGTGCTATCGTTTCGGAGAAAAAATTGTTAAATAAAAATATTTTTTTCCTTTGTTACCTTTAAACCGTTATAACTCGGCTCCTCTTGGTCCGATCTGGACGAAAAAAATTTGGGCGTAGAGGGCGCGACGAGCCCTTTCCAATGACCCCGGTCCGGTTGCTCTAGGTGCTACCATGTCGGAGAAAAATATTCTTAAATAAAAATATTTTTTTCCTTTTTTCCCATTAAACAGGTATAACTCGGCTACTATTGGTCTCATCTGGACGAAAAAAATATGGGCGTAGAGGGCGCGACGAGCCCTTTCGAATGACCCCGGTCAGGTTGCTCCATGTGCTATCGTTTCGGAGAAAAAATTGTTAAATGAAAATATTTTTTTCCTTTGTTACCTTTAAACCGTTATAACTCGGCTCCTATTGGTCCGATCTGGACGAAAAAAATATGGTTGCAGAGGGTTTGAAGAACCCATTCCAATAACCCCGGTCCGGTTGCTCTCGGTGCTACCGTGTCGGAGAAAAATATTCTTAAATAAAAATATTTTTTTCCTTTTTTCCCTTTAAACAGGTATAACTCGGCTCCTACTGGTCCGATCTGGACGAAAAAAAAGGTCGTAGAGGACGCGAAGAACCCGTTCCAATGACCCCGGTTCGGTTGCTCCAGGTGCTATCGTTTCGGAGAAAAAATTGTTAAATAAAAATATTTTTTTCCTTTGTTACCTTTAAACCGTTATAACTCGGCTCCTATTGGTCCGATCTGGACGAAGACAATATGGTCGTAGAGGATGCGAGGAACCCTTTCCAATGACCCTGGTCCGGTTGCTCTAGGTGCTACCGTGTCGGAGAAAAATATTCTTAAATAAAAATATTTTTTTCCTTTTTTCCCATTAAACAGGTATAACTCGGCTCCTATTGGTCTCATCTGGACGAAAAAAATATGGGCGTAGAGGGCGCGACGAGCCCTTTCGAATGACCCCGGTCCGGTTCTCCTAGGTGCTATAGTTTTGGAGAAAAAAATTGTTAAAGAAAAATTTTTTTTTCCTTTGTTCCCTTTAAACCGTTATAACTCGGCTCCTGTTGGTCCGATCTGGACGAAAAAAATTTGGGCGTAGAGGGCGCGACGAGCCCTTTCCAACGACCCCGGTCCGGTTGCTCTAGGTGCTACCGTGTCGGAGAAAAATATTCTTAAATAAAAATATTTTTTTCCTTTTTTCCCATTAAACAGGTATAACTCGGCTCCTATTGGTCTCATCTGGACGAAAAAAATATGGGCGTAGAGGGCGCGACGAGCCCTTTCGAATGACCCCGGTCCGGTTGCTCCAGGTGCTATCGTTTCGGAGAAAAAATTGTTAAATGAAAATATTTTTTTCCTTTGTTACCTTTAAACCGTTATAACTCGGCTCCTATTGGTCCGATCTGGACGAAAAAAATATGGTTGCAGAGGGTGTGAAGAACCCATTCCAATAACCCCGGTCCGGTTGCTCTAGGTGCTACCGTGTCGGAGAAAAATATTCTTAAATAAAAATATTTTTTTCCTTTTTTCCCTTTAAACAGGTATAACTCGGCTCCTACTGGTCCGATCTGGACGAAAAAAAAGGTCGTAGAGGACGCGAAGAACCCGTTCCAATGACCCCGGTTCGGTTGCTCCAGGTGCTATCGTTTCGGAGAAAAAATTGTTAAATAAAAATATTTTTTTCCTTTGTTACCTTTGAACCGTTATAACTCGGCTCCTATTGGTCCGATCTGGACGAAGACAATATGGTCGTAGAGGATGCGAGGAACCGTTTCCAATGACCCCGGTCCGGTTGCTCTAGGTGCTACCGTGTCGGAGAAAAATATTCTTAAATAAAAATATTTTTTTCCTTTTTTCCCATTAAACAGGTGTAACTCGGCTCCTATTGGTCTCATCTGGACGAAAAAAATATGGGCGTAGAGGGCGCGACGAGCCCTTTCGAATGACCCCGGTCCGGTTGCTACAGGTTCTATCGTTTCGGAGAAAAAATTGTTAAATGAAAATATTTTTTTCCTTTGTTACCTTTAAACCGTTATAACTCGGCTCCTATTGGTCCGATCTGGACGAAAAAAATTTGGGCGTAGAGGGCGCGACGAGCCCTTTCCAATGACCCCGGTCCTGTTCTCCTAGGTGCTATAGTTTCGGAGAAAAAAATTGTTAAAGAAAAATTTTTTTTTCCTTTGTTCCCTTTAAACCGTTATAACTCGGCTCCTATTGGTCTCATCTGGACGAAAAAAATATGGGCGTAGAGGGCGCGACGAGCCCTTTCGAATGACCCCGGTCCGGTTGCTCCAGGTGCTATCGTTTCGGAGAAAAAATTGTGAAATGAAAATATTTTTTTCCTTTGTTACCTTTAAACCGTTATAACTCGGCTCCTATTGGTCCGATCTGGACGAAAAAAATATGGTTGCAGAGAGTGTGAAGAACCCATTCCAATAACCCCGGTCCGGTTGCTCTAGGTGCTACCGTGTCGGAGAAAAATATTCTTAAATAAAAATATTTTTTTCCTTTTTTCCCTTTAAACAGGTATAACTCGGCTCCTACTGGTCCGATCTGGACGAAAAAAAAGGTCGTAGAGGACGCGAAGAACCCGTTCCAATGACCCCGGTTCGGTTGCTCCAGGTGCTATCGTTTCGGAGAAAAAATTGTTAAATAAAAATATTTTTTTCCTTTGTTACCTTTAAACCGTTATAACTCGGCTCCTATTGGTCCGATCTGGACGAAGACAATATGGTCGTAGAGGATGCGAGGAACCCTTTCCAATGACCCCGGTCCGGTTGCTCTAGGTGCTACCGTGTCGGAGAAAAATATTCTTAAATAAAAATATTTTTTTCCTTTTTTCCCATTAAACAGGTATAACTCGGCTCCTATTGGTCTCATCTGGACGAAAAAAATATGGGCGTAGAGGGCGCGACGAGCCCTTTCGAATGACCCCGGTCCGGTTGCTCCAGGTGCTATCGTTTCGGAGAAAAAATTGTTAAATGAAAATATTTTTTTCCTTTGTTACATTTAAACCGTTATAACTCGGCTCCTATTGGTCCGATCTGGACGAAAAAAATATGGTTGCAGAGGGTGTGAAGAACCCAATCCAATAACCCCGGTCCGGTTGCTCTAGGTGCTACCGTGTCGGAGAAAAATATTCTTAAATAAAAATATTTTTTTCCTTTTTTCCCTTTAAACAGGTATAACTCGGCTCCTACTGGTCCGATCTGGACGAAAAAAAAGGTCGTAGAGGACGCGAAGAACCCGTTCCAATGACCCCGGTTCGGTTGCTCCAGGTGCTATCGTTTCGGAGAAAAAATTGTTAAATAAAAATATTTTTTTCCTTTGTTACCTTTAAACCGTTATAACTCGGCTCCTATTGGTCCGATCTGGACGAAGACAATATGGTCGTAGAGGATGCGAGGAACCCTTTCCAATGACCCCGGTCCGGTTGCTCTAGGTGCTACCGTGTCGGAGAAAAATATTCTTAAATAAAAATATTTTTTTCCTTTTTTCCCATTAAACAGGTATAACTCGGCTCCTATTGGTCTCATCAGGACGAAAAAAATATGGGCGTAGAGGGCGCGACGAGCCCTTTCGAATGACCCCGGTCCGGTTCTCCTACGTGCTATAGTTTTGGAGAAAAAAATTGTTAAAGAAAAATTTTTTTTTCCTTTGTTCCCTTTAAACCGTTATAACTCGGCTCCTGTTGGTCCGATCTGGACGAAAAAAATTTGGGCGTAGAGGGCGCGACGAGCCCTTTCCAATGACCCCGGTCCGGTTGCTCTAGGTGCTACCGTGTCGGAGAAAAATATTCTTAAATAAAAATATTTTTTTCCTTTTCTCCCTTTAAACAGGTATAACTCGGCTCCTACTGGTCCGATCTGGACGAAAAAAAAGGTCGTAGAGGACGCGAAGAACCCGTTCCAATGACCCCGGTTCGGTTGCTCCAGGTGCTATCGTTTCGGAGAAAAAATTGTTAAATAAAAATATTTTTTTCCTTTGTTACATTTAAACCGTTATAACTCGGCTCCTATTGGTCCGATCTGGACGAAGACAATATGGTCGTAGAGGATGCGAGGAACCCTTTCCAATGACCCCGGTCCGGTTGCTCTAGGTGCTACCGTGTCGGAGAAAAATATTCTTAAATAAATATATTTTTTTCCTTTTTTCCCATTAAACAGGTATAACTCGGCTCCTATTGGTCTCATCAGGACGAAAAAAATATGGGCGTAGAGGCCGCGACGAGCCCTTTCGAATGACCCCGGTCCGGTTCTCCTACGTGCTATAGTTTTGGAGAAAAAAATTGTTAAAGAAAAATTTTTTTTTCCTTTGTTCCCTTTAAACCGTTATAACTCGGCTCCTGTTGGTCCGATCTGGACGAAAAAAATTTGGGCGTAGAGGGCGCGACGAGCCCTTTCCAATGACCCCGGTCCTGTTCTCCTAGGTGCTATAGTTTAGGAGAAAAAAATTGTTAAAGACAAATTTTTTTTTCCTTTGTTCCCTATAAACCGTTATAACTCGGCTCCTGTTGGTCCGATCTGGACGAAAAAAATTTGGGCGTAGAGGGCGTGACGAGCCCTTTCCAATGACCCCGGTCCGGTTCTCCTAGGTGCTATAGTTTCGGAGAAAAAAATTGTTAAAGAAAAATTTTTTTTCCTTTGTACCCTTTAAACCGTTATAACTCGGCTCCTATTGGTCCGATCTGGACGAAAAAAATATGGGCGTAGAGGGCGCGACGAGCCATTTCCAATGACCCCGGTCCGGTTCTCTTGGGTGCTATAGTTTCGGAGAAAAAAATTGTTAAAGAAAAATTTTTGTTCCTTTGTTCCCTTTAAACCGTTATAACTCGGCTCTTATTGGTCCGATCTGGACGAAAAAAATATGGGCGTAGAGGGGGCGACGAGCCCTTTCCAGTGACCCCGGTCCGGTTCTCCTAGGTCCTATAGTTTCGGAGAAAAAAATTGTTAAAGAAAAATTTTTTTTTCCTTTGTTCCCTTTAAACCGTTATAACTCGGCTCCTATTGGTCCTATCTGGACGGAAAAAATATGGTTGCAGAGGGTGTGAAGAACCCATTCCAATAACCCCGGTCCGGTTGCTCTAGGTGCTACCGTGTCGGAGAAAAATATTCTTAAATAAAAATATTTTTTTCCTTTTTTCCCTTTAAACAGGTATAACTCGGCTCCTACTGGTCCGATCTGGACGAAAAAAAAGGTCGTAGAGGACGCGAAGAACCCGTTCCAATGACCCCGGTTCGGTTGCTCCAGGTGCTATCGTTTCGGAGAAAAAATTGTTAAATAAAAATATTTTTTTCCTTTGTTACATTTAAACCGTTATAACTCGGCTCCTATTGGTCCGATCTGGACGAAGACAATATGGTCGTAGAGGATGCGAGGAACCCTTTCCAATGACCCCGGTCCGGTTGCTCTAGGTGCTACCGTGTCGGAGAAAAATATTCTTAAATAAAAATATTTTTTTCCTTTTTTCCCATTAAACAGGTATAACTCGGCTCCTATTGGTCTCATCAGGACGAAAAAAATATGGGCGTAGAGGGCGCGACGAGCCCTTTCGAATGACCCCGGTCCGGTTCTCCTACGTGCTATAGTTTTGGAGAAAAAAATTGTTAAAGAAAAATTTTTTTTTCCTTTGTTCCCTTTAAACCGTTATAACTCGGCTCCTGTTGGTCCGATCTGGACGAAAAAAATTTGGGCGTAGAGGGCGCGACGAGCCCTTTCCAATGACCCCGGTCCTGTTCTCCTAGGTGCTATAGTTTCGGAGAAAAAAATTGTTAAAGAAAAATTTTTTTTTCCTTTGTTCCCTTTAAACCGTTATAACTCGGCTCCTGTTGGTCCGATCTGGACGAAAAAAATTTGGGCGTAGAGGGCGTGACGAGCCCTTTCCAATGACCCCGGTCCGGTTCTCCTAGGTGCTATAGTTTCGGAGAAAAAAATTGTTAAAGAAAAATTTTTTTTCCTTTGTACCCTTTAAACCGTTATAACTCGGCTCCTATTGGTCCGATCTGGACGAAAAAAATATGGGCGTAGAGGGCGCGACGAGCCATTTCCAATGACCCCGGTCCGGTTCTCTTGGGTGCTATAGTTTCGGAGAAAAAAATTGTTAAAGAAAAATTTTTGTTCCTTTGTTCCCTTTAAACCGTTATAACTCGGCTCTTATTGGTCCGATCTGGACGAAAAAAATATGGGCGTAGAGGGGGCGACGAGCCCTTTCCAGTGACCCCGGTCCGGTTCTCCTAGGTCCTATAGTTTCGGAGAAAAAAATTGTTAAAGAAAAATTTTTTTTTCCTTTGTTCCCTTTAAACCGTTATAACTCGGCTCCTATTGGTCCTATCTGGACGGAAAAAATATGGTTGCAGAGGGTGTGAAGAACCCATTCCAATAACCCCGGTCCGGTTGCTCTAGGTGCTACCGTGTCGGAGAAAAATATTCTTAAATAAAAATATTTTTTTCCTTTTTTCCCTTTAAACAGGTATAACTCGGCTCCTACTGGTCCGATCTGGACGAAAAAAATATGGGCGTAGAGGCCGCGACGAGCCCTTTCGAATGACCCCGGTCCGGTTCTCCTACGTGCTATAGTTTTGGAGAAAAAAATTGTTAAAGAAAAATTTTTTTTTCCTTTGTTCCCTTTAAACCGTTATAACTCGGCTCCTGTTGGTCCGATCTGGACGAAAAAAATTTGGGCGTAGAGGGCGCGACGAGCCCTTTCCAATGACCCCGGTCCTGTTCTCCTAGGTGCTATAGTTTCGGAGAAAAAAATTGTTAAAGAAAAATTTTTTTTTCCTTTGTTCCCTTTAAACCGTTATAACTCGGCTCCTGTTGGTCCGATCTGGACGAAAAAAATTTGGGCGTAGAGGGCGTGACGAGCCCTTTCCAATGACCCCGGTCCGGTTCTCCTAGGTGCTATAGTTTCGGAGAAAAAAATTGTTAAAGAAAAATTTTTTTTCCTTTGTACCCTTTAAACCGTTATAACTCGGCTCCTATTGGTCCGATCTGGACGAAAAAAATATGGGCGTAGAGGGCGCGACGAGCCATTTCCAATGACCCCGGTCCGGTTCTCTTGGGTGCTATAGTTTCGGAGAAAAAAATTGTTAAAGAAAAATTTTTGTTCCTTTGTTCCCTTTAAACCGTTATAACTCGGCTCTTATTGGTCCGATCTGGACGAAAAAAATATGGGCGTAGAGGGGGCGACGAGCCCTTTCCAGTGACCCCGGTCCGGTTCTCCTAGGTCCTATAGTTTCGGAGAAAAAAATTGTTAAAGAAAAATTTTTTTTTCCTTTGTTCCCTTTAAACCGTTATAACTCGGCTCCTATTGGTCCTATCTGGACGGAAAAAATATGGTTGCAGAGGGTGTGAAGAACCCATTCCAATAACCCCGGTCCGGTTGCTCTAGGTGCTACCGTGTCGGAGAAAAATATTCTTAAATAAAAATATTTTTTTCCTTTTTTCCCTTTAAACAGGTATAACTCGGCTCCTACTGGTCCGATCTGGACGAAAAAAAAGGTCGTAGAGGACGCGAAGAACCCGTTCCAATGACCCCGGTTCGGTTGCTCCAGGTGCTATCGTTTCGGAGAAAAAATTGTTAAATAAAAATATTTTTTTCCTTTGTTACATTTAAACCGTTATAACTCGGCTCCTATTGGTCCGATCTGGACGAAGACAATATGGTCGTAGAGGATGCGAGGAACCCTTTCCAATGACCCCGGTCCGGTTGCTCTAGGTGCTACCGTGTCGGAGAAAAATATTCTTAAATAAATATATTTTTTTCCTTTTTTCCCATTAAACAGGTATAACTCGGCTCCTATTGGTCTCATCAGGACGAAAAAAATATGGGCGTAGAGGGCGCGACGAACCCTTTCGAATGACCCCGGTCAGGTTCTCCTACGTGCTATAGTTTTGGAGAAAAAAATTGTTAAAGAAAAATTTTTTTTTCCTTTGTTCCCTTTAAACCGTTATAACTCGGCTCCTGTTGGTCCGATCTGGACGAAAAAAATTTGGGCGTAGAGGGCGCGACGAGCCCTTTCCAATGACCCCGGTCCTGTTCTCCTAGGTGCTATAGTTTCGGAGAAAAAAATTGTTAAAGAAAAATTTTTTTTTCCTTTGTTCCCTTTAAACCGTTATAACTCGGCTCCTGTTGGTCCGATCTGGACGAAAGAAATTTGGGCGTAGAGGGCGTGACGAGCCCTTTCCAATGACCCCGGTCCGGTTCTCCTAGGTGCTATAGTTTCGGAGAAAAAAATTGTTAAAGAAAAATTTTTTTTCCTTTGTACCCTTTAAACCGTTATAACTCGGCTCCTATTGGTCCGATCTGGACGAAAAAAATATGGGCGTAGAGGGCGCGACGAGCCATTTCCAATGACCCCGGTCCGGTTCTCTTGGGTGCTATAGTTTCGGAGAAAAAAATTGTTAAAGAAAAATTTTTTTTCCTTTGTTCCCTTTAAACCGTTATAACTCGGCTCTTATTGGTCCGATCTGGACGAAAAAAATATGGGCGTAGAGGGGGCGACGAGCCCTTTCCAGTGACCCCGGTCCGGTTCTCCTAGGTCCTATAGTTTCGGAGAAAAAAATTGTTAAAGAAAAATTTTTTTTTCCTTTGTTCCCTTTAAACCGTTATAACTCGGCTCCTATTGGTCCTATCTGGACGGAAAAAATATGGTTGCAGAGGGTGTGAAGAACCCATTCCAATAACCCCGGTCCGGTTGCTCTAGGTGCTACCGTGTCGGAGAAAAATATTCTTAAATAAAAATATTTTTTTCCTTTTTTCCCATTAAACAGGTATAACTCGGCTCCTATTGGTCTCATCTGGACGAAAAAAATATGGGCGTAGAGGGCGCGACGAGCCCTTTCGAATGACCCCGGTCCGGTTGCTCCAGGTGCTATCGTTTCGGAGAAAAAATTGTTAAATAAAAATATTTTTTTCCTTTGTTACCTTTAAACCGTTATAACTCGGCTCCTATTGGTCCGATCTGGACGAAAAAAATAGGGTTGCAGAGGGTGTGAAGAACCCATTCCAATAACCCCGGTCCGGTTGCTCTAGGTGCTACCGTGTCGGTGAAAAATATTCTTAAATAAAAATATTTTTTTCCTTTTTTCCCTTTAAACAGGTATAACTCGGCTCCTACTGGTCCGATCTGGACGAAAAAAAAGGTCGTAGAGGACGCGAAGAACCCGTTCCAATGACCCCGGTCCGGTTGCTCCAGGTGCTATCGTTTCGGAGAAAAAATTGTTAAATAAAAATATTTTTTTCCTTTGTTACCTTTAAACCGTTATAACTCGGCTCCTATTGGTCCGATCTGGACGAAGACAATATGGTCGTAGAGGATGCGAGGAACCCTTTCCAATGACCCCGGTCCGGTTGCTCTAGGTGCTATAGTTTTGGAGAAAAATATTCTTAAATAAAAATATTTTTTTCCTTTTTTCCCATTAAACAGGTATAACTCGGCTCCTATTGGTCTCATCTGGACGAAAAAAATATGGGCGTAGAGGGCGCGACGAACCCTTTCGAATGACCCCGGTCCGGTTCTCCTAGGTACTATAGTTTTGGAGAAAAAAATTGTTAAAGAAAAATTTTTTTTTCCTTTGTTCCCTTTAAACCGTTATAACTCGGCTCCTGTTGGTCCGATCTGGACGAAAAAAATTTGGGCGTAGAGGGCGCGACGAGCCCTTTCCAATGACCCCGGTCCGGTTGCTCTAGGTGCTACCGTGTCGGAGAAAAATATTCTTAAATAAAAATATTTTTTTCCTTTTTTCCCATTAAACAGGTATAACTCGGCTCCTATTGGTCTCATCTGGACGAAAAAAATATGGGCGTAGAGGGCGCGACGAGCCCTTTCGAATGACCCCGGTCCGGTTGCTCCAGGTGCTATCGTTTCGGAGAAAAAATTGTTAAATGAAAATATTTTTTTCCTTTGTTACCTTTAAACCGTTATAACTCGGCTCCTATTGGTCCGATCTGGAAAAAAAAAATATGGTTGCAGAGGGTGTGAAGAACCGATTCCAATAACCCCGGTCCGGTTGCTCTAGGTGCTACCGTGTCGGAGAAAAATATTCTTAAATAAAAATATTTTTTTCCTTTTTTCCCTTTAAACAGGTATAACTCGGCTCCTACTGGTCCGATCTGGACGAAAAAAAAGGTCGTAGAGGACGCGAAGAACCCGTTCCAATGACCCCGGTTCGGTTGCTCCAGGTGCTATCGTTTCGGAGAAAAAATTGTTAAATAAAAATATTTTTTTCCTTTGTTACCTTTAAACCGTTATAACTCGGCTCCTATTGGTCCGATCTGGACGAAGACAATATGGTCGTAGAGGATGCGAGGAACCCTTTCCAATGACCCCGGTCCGGTTGCTCTAGGTGCTACCGTGTCGGAGAAAAATATTCTTAAATAAAAATATTTTTTTCCTTTTTTCCCATTAAACAGGTATAACTCGGCTCCTATTGGTCTCATCAGGACGAAAAAAATATGGGCGTAGAGGGCGCGACGAGCCCTTTCGAATGACCCCAGTGCGGTTCTCCTACGTGCTATAGTTTTGAAGAAAAAAATTGTTAAAGAAAAATTTTTTTTTCCTTTGTTCCCTTTAAACCGTTATAACTCGGCTCCTCTTGGTCCGATCTGGACGAAAAAAATATGGGCGTAGAGGGCGCGACGAGCCCTTTCCAATGACCCCGGTCCTGTTCTCCTAGGTGCTATAGTTTCGGAGAAAAAAATTGTTAAAGAAAAATTTTTTTTTCCTTTGTTCCCTTTAAACCGTTATAACTCGGCTCCTCTTGGTCCGATCTGGACGAAAAAAATATGGGCGTAGAGGGCGCGACGAGCCCTTTCCAATGACCCCGGTCCGGTTCTCCTAGGTGCTATAGTTTCGGAGAAAAAAATTGTTAAAGAAAAATTTTTTTTTCCTTTGTTCCCTTTAAACCGTTATAACTCGGCTCCTATTGGTCCGATCTGGACGAAAAAAATATGGGCGTAGAGGGCGCGTCGAGCCCTTTCCAATGACCCCGGTCCGGTTCTCCTAGGTGCTATAGTTTCGGAGAAAAAAATTGTTAAAGAAAAATTTTTTTTTCCTTTGTTCCCTTTAAACCGTTATAACTCGGCTCCTATTGGTCCGATCTGGACGAAAAAAATATGGGCGTAGAGGGCGCGACGAGCCCTTTCCAATGGCCCCGGTCCGGTTCTCCTAGGTGCTATAGTTTCGGAGAAAAAAATTGTTAAAGAAAAATTTTTTTTTCCTTTGTTCCCTTTAAACCGTTATAACTCGGCTCCTATTGGTCCGATCTGGACGAAAAAAATATGGGCGTAGAGGGCGCGACGAGCCCTTTCCAATGGCCCCGGTCCGGTTCTCCTAGGTGCTATAGTTTCGGAGAAAAAAATTGTTAAAGAAAAATTTATTTTTCCTTTGTTCCCTTTAAACCGTTATAACTCGGCTCCTGTTGGTCCGATCTGGACGAAAAAAATTTGGGCGTAGAGGGCGCGACGAGCCCTTTCCAATGACCCCGGTCCTGTTCTCCTAGGTGCTATAGTTTCGGAGAAAAAAATTGTTAAAGAAAAATTTTTTTTTCCTTTGTTCCCTTTAAACCGTTATAACTCGGCTCCTCTTGGTCCGATCTGGACGAAAAAAATATGGGCGTAGAGGGCGCGACGAGCCCTTTCCAATGACCCCGGTCCGGTTCTCCTAGGTGCTATAGTTTCGGAGAAAAAAATTGTTAAAGAAAAATTTTTTTTTCCTTTGTTCCCTTTAAACCGTTATAACTCGGCTCCTATTGGTCCGATCTGGACGAAAAAAATATGGGCGTAGAGGGCGCGTCGAGCCCTTTCCAATGACCCCGGTCCGGTTCTCCTAGGTGCTATAGTTTCGGAGAAAAAAATTGTTAAAGAAAAATTTTTTTTTCCTTTGTTCCCTTTAAACCGTTATAACTCGGCTCCTATTGGTCCGATCTGGACGAAAAAAATATGGGCGTAGAGGGCGCGACGAGCCCTTTCCAATGGCCCCGGTCCGGTTCTCCTAGGTGCTATAGTTTCGGAGAAAAAAATTGTTAAAGAAAAATTTTTTTTTCCTTTGTTCCCTTTAAACCGATATAACTCGGCTCCTATTGGTCCGATCTGGACGAAAAAAATATGGGCGTAGAGGGCGCGACGAGCCCTTTCCAATGGCCCCGGTCCGGTTCTCCTAGGTGCTATAGTTTCGGAGAAAAAAATTGTTAAAGAAAAATTTTTTTTTCCTTTGTTCCCTTTAAACCGTTATAACTCGGCTCCTATTGGTCCGATCTGGACGAAAAAAATATGGGCGTAGAGGGCGCGACGAGCCCTTTCCAATGACCCCGGTCCGGTTCTCCTAGGTGCTATAGTTTCGGAGAAAAAAATTGTTAAAGAAAAATTTTTTTTTCCTTTGTTCCCTTTAAACCGTTATAACTCGGCTCCTATTGGTCCGATCTGGACGAAAAAAATATGGGCGTAGAGGGCGCGACGAGCCCTTTCCAATGACCCCGGTCCGGTTCTCCTAGGTGCTATAGTTTCGGAGAAAAAAATTGTTAAAGAAAAATTTTTTTTTCCTTTGTTCCCTTTAAACCGTTATAACTCGGCTCCTATTGGTCCGATCTGGACGAAAAAAATATGAGCGTAGAGGTCGCGACGAGCCCTTTCCAATGACCCCGGTCCGGTTCTCCTAGGTGCTATAGTTTCGGAGAAAAAAATTATTAAAGAAAAATTTTTTTTTCCTTTGTTCCCTTTAAACCGTTATAACTAGGCTCCTATTGGTCCGATCTGGACGAAAAAAATATGGGCGTAGAGGGCGCGACGAGCCCTTTCCAATGACCCCGGTCCGGTTCTCCTGGGTGCTACAGTTTCGGAGAAAAAAATTGTTAAAGAAAAATTATTTTTTCCTTTGTTCCCTTTAAACCGTTATAACTCGGCTCCTATTGGTCCGATCTGGACGAAAAAAATATGGGCGTAGAGGGCGCGACGAGCCCTTTCCAATGTCCCCGGTCCGGTTCTCCTAGGTGCTATAGTTTCGGAGAAAAAAATTGTTAAAGAAAAATTTTTTTTTCCTTTGTTCCCTTTAAACCGTTATAACTCGGCTCCTATTGGTCCGATCTGGACGAAAAAAATATGGGCGTAGAGGGCGCGACGAGCCCTTTCCAATGACCCCGGTCCGGTTCTCCTAGGTGCTATAGTTTCGGAGAAAAAAATTGTTAAAGAAAAATTTTTTTTTCCTTTGTTCCCTTTAAACCGTTATAACTCGGCTCCTATTGGTCCGATCTGGACGGAAAAAATATGGGCGTAGAGGGCGCGACGAGCCCTTTCCAATGACCCCGGTGCAGTTCTCCTAGGTGCTATAGTTTCGGAGAAAAAAATTGTTAAAGAAAAATTTTTTCTTCCTTTGTTCCCTTTAAACCGTTATAACTCGGCTCATATTGGTCCGATCTGGACGAAAAAAATATGGGCGTAGAGGGCGCGACGAGCCCTTTCCAATGACCCCGGTCCGGTTCTCCTAGGTGCTATAGTTTCGGAGAAAAAAATTGTTAAAGAAAAATTTTTTTTTCCTTTGTTCCCTTTAAACCGTTATAACTCGGCTCCTATTGGTCCGATCTGGACGAAAAAAATATGGGCGTAGAGGGCGCGACGAGCCCTTTCCAATGACCCCGGTCCGGTTCTCCTAGGTGCTATAGTTTCGGAGAAAAAAATTGTTAAAGAAAAATTTTTTTTTCCTTTGTTCCCTTTAAACCGTTATAACTCGGCTCCTATTGGTCCGATCTGGACGAAAAAAATATGAGCGTAGAGGTCGCGACGAGCCCTTTCCAATGACCCCGGTCCGGTTCTCCTAGGTGCTATAGTTTCGGAGAAAAAAATTATTAAAGAAAAATTTTTTTTTCCTTTGTTCCCTTTAAACCGTTATAACTAGGCTCCTATTGGTCCGATCTGGACGAAAAAAATATGGGCGTAGAGGGCGCGACGAGCCCTTTCCAATGACCCCGGTCCGGTTCTCCTGGGTGCTACAGTTTCGGAGAAAAAAATTGTTAAAGAAAAATTATTTTTTCCTTTGTTCCCTTTAAACCGTTATAACTCGGCTCCTATTGGTCCGATCTGGACGAAAAAAATATGGGCGTAGAGGGCGCGACGAGCCCTTTCCAATGTCCCCGGTCCGGTTCTCCTAGGTGCTATAGTTTCGGAGAAAAAAATTGTTAAAGAAAAATTTTTTTTTCCTTTGTTCCCTTTAAACCGTTATAACTCGGCTCCTATTGGTCCGATCTGGACGAAAAAAATATGGGCGTAGAGGGCGCGACGAGCCCTTTCCAATGACCCCGGTCCGGTTCTCCTAGGTGCTATAGTTTCGGAGAAAAAAATTGTTAAAGAAAAATTTTTTTTTCCTTTGTTCCCTTTAAACCGTTATAACTCGGCTCCTATTCGTCCGATCTGGACGAAAAAAATATGGGCGTAGAGGGCGCGACGAGCCCTTTCCACTGACCCCGGTCCGGTTCACCTAGGTGCTATAGTTTCGGAGAAAAAAATTGTTAAAGAAAAATTTTTTTTTCCTTTGTTCCCTTTAAACCGTTATAACTCGGCTCCTATTGGTCCGATCTGGACGAAAAAAACATGGGCGTAGAGGGCGCGACGAGCCCTTTCCAATGACCCCGGTCCGGTTCTCCTAGGTGCTATAGTTTCGGAGAAAAAAATTGTTAAAGAAAAATTTTTTTTTCCTTTGTTCCCTTTAAACCGTTATAACTCGGCTCCTATTGGTCCGATCTGGACGAAAAAAATATGGGCGTAGACGGCGCGACGAGCCCTTTTCAATGACCCCGGTCCGGTTCTCCTAGGTGCTATAGTTTCGGAGAAAAAAATTGTTAAAGAAAAATTTTTTTTCCTTTGTTCCCTTTAAACCGTTATAACTCGGCTCCTATTGGTCCGATCTGGACGAAAAAAATATAGGCGTAGAGGGCGCGACGAGCCCTTTCCAATGACCCCGGTCCGGTTCTCCTAGGTGCTACAGTTTCGGAGAAAAAAATTGTTAAAAAAAAATTTTTTTTTCCTTTGTTCCCTTTAAACCGTTATAACTCGGCTCCTATTGGTCCGATCTGGACGAAAAAAACATGGGCGTAGAGGGCGCGACGAGCCCTTTCCAATGACCCCGGTCCGGTTCTCCTAGGTGCTATAGTTTCGGAGAAAAAAATTGTTAAAGAAAAATTTTTTTTTCCTTTGTTCCCTTTAAACCGTTATAACTCGGCTCCTATTGGTCCGATCTGGACGAAAAAAATATGGGCGTAGAGGGCGCGACGAGCCCTTTCCAATGACCCCGGTCCGGTTCTCCTAGGTGCTATAGTTTCGGAGAAAAAAATTGTTAAAGAAAAATTTTTTTTTCCTTTGTTCCCTTTAAACCGTTATAACTCGGCTCCTATTCGTCCGATCTGGACGAAAAAAATATGGGCGTAGAGGGCGCGACGAGCCCTTTCCACTGACCCCGGTCCGGTTCACCTAGGTGCTATAGTTTCGGAGAAAAAAATTGTTAAAAAAAAATTTTTTTTTCCTTTGTTCCCTTTAAACCGTTATAACTCGGCTCCTATTGGTCCGATCTGGACGAAAAAAACATGGGCGTAGAGGGCGCGACGAGCCCTTTCCAATGACCCCGGTCCGGTTCTCCTAGGTGCTATAGTTTCGGAGAAAAAAATTGTTAAAGAAAAATTTTTTTTTCCTTTGTTCCCTTTAAACCGTTATAACTCGGCTCCTATTGGTCCGATCTGGACGAAAAAAATATGGGCGTAGACGGCGCGACGAGCCCTTTCCAATGACCCCGGTCCGGTTCTCCTAGGTGCTATAGTTTCGGAGAAAAAAATTGTTAAAGAAAAAATTTTTTTTCCTTTGTTCCCTTTAAACCGTTATAACTCGGCTCCTATTGGTCCGATCTGGACGAAAAAAATATGGGCGTAGAGGGCGCGACGAGCCCTTTCCAATGACCCCGGTCCGGTTCTCCTAGGTGCTATAGTTTCGGAGAAAAAAATTGTTAAAGAAAAATTTTTTTTTCCTTTGTTCCCTTTAAACCGTTATAACTCGGCTCCTATTGGTCCGATCTGGACGAAAAAAACATGGGCGTAGAGGGCGCGACGAGCCCTTTCCAATGACCCCGGTCCGGTTCTCCTAGGTGCTATAGTTTCGGAGAAAAAAATTGTTAAAGAAAAATTTTTTTTTCCTTTGTTCCCTTTAAACCGTTATAACTCGGCTCCTATTGGTCCGATCTGGACGAAAAAAATATGGGCGTAGACGGCGCGACGAGCCCTTTTCAATGACCCCGGTCCGGTTCTCCTAGGTGCTATAGTTTCGGAGAAAAAAATTGTTAAAGAAAAAATTTTTTTTCCTTTGTTCCCTTTAAACCGTTATAACTCGGCTCCTATTGGTCCGATCTGGACGAAAAAAATATGGGCGTAGAGGGCGCGACGAGCCCTTTCCAATGACCCCGGTCCGGTTCTCCTAGGTGCTATAGTTTCGGAGAAAAAAATTGTTAAAGAAAAATTTTTTTTTCCTTTGTTCCCTTTAAACCGTTATAACTCGGCTCCTATTGGTCCGATATGGACGAAAAAAATATAGGCGTAGAGGGCGCGACGAGCCCTTTCGAATGACCCCGGTCCGGTTCTCCTAGGTGCTATAGTTTCGGAGAAAAAATTGTTAAAGAAAAATTTTTTTTTCCTTTGTTCCCTTTAAACCGTTATAACTCGGCTCCTATTGGTCCGATATGGACGAAAAAAACATGGGCGTAGAGGGCGCGACGAGCCCGTTCCAATGACCCCGGTCCGGTTCTCCTAGGTGCTATAGTTTCGGAGAAAAAAATTGTTAAAGAAAAATTTTTTTTTCCTTTGTTCCCTTTAAACCGTTATAACTCGGCTCCTATTGGTCCGATCTGGGCGAAAAAAATATGGGCGTAGATGGTGCGACGAGCCCTTTCCAATGACCCCGGTCCGGTTCTCCTAGGTGCTATAGTTTCGGAGAAAAAAATTGTTAAAGAAAAATTTTTTTTTCCTTTGTTCCCTTTAAACCGTTATAACTCGGCTCCTATTGGTCCGATCTGGACGAAAAAAATATAGGCGTAGAGGGCGCGACGAGCCCTTTCCAATGACCCCGGTCCGGTTCTCCTAGGTGCTATAGTTTCGGAGAAAAAAATTGTTAAAGAAAAATTTTTTTTTCCTTTGTTCCCTTTAAACCGTTATAACTCGGCTCCTGTTGGCCCGATCTGGACGAAAAAAATATGGGCGTAGAGGGCGCGACGAGCCCTTTCCAACGACCCCGGTACGGTTCTCCTACGTTCTATAGTTTCGGAGAAAAAAATTGTTAAAGAAAAATTTTTTTTCCTTTGTTCCCTTTAAACCGTTATAACTCGGCTCCTATTGGTCCGTTCTGGACGAAAAAAATATGGGCGTAGAGGGCGCGACGAGCCCTTTCCAATGACCCCGGTCCGGTACTCCTAGGTGCTACAGTTTCGGAGAAAAAAATTGTTAAAGAAAAAATTTTTTTTCCTTTGTTCCCTTTAAACCGTTATAACTCGGCTCCTATTGGTCCGATCTGGGCGGAAAAAATATGGGCGCAGAGGGCGCGGCGAGCCCTTTCAATGACCCCGGTCCGGTTCTCCTAGGTGCTATAGTTTCGGAGAAAAAAATTGTTAAAGAAAAATTTTTTTTTCCTTTGTTCCCTTTAAACCGTTATAACTCGGCTCCTGTTGGCCCGATCTGGACGAAAAAAATATGGGCGTAGAGGGCGCGACGAGCCCTTTCCAACGACCCCGGTACGGTTCTCCTACGTTCTATAGTTTCGGAGAAAAAAATTGTTAAAGAAAAATTTTTTTCCCTTTGTTCCCTTTAAACCGTTATAACTCGGCTCCTGTTGGCCCGATCTGGACGAAAAAAATATGGGCGTAGAGGGCGCGACGAGCCCTTTCCAATGACCCCGGTCCGGTTCTCCTAGGTGCTATAGTTTCGGAGAAAAAAATTGTTAAAGAAAAATTTTTTTTTCCTTTGTTCCCTTTAAACCGTTATAACTCGGCTCCTATTGGTCCGATCTGGACGAAAAAAATATGGGCGTAGAGGGCGCGACGAGCCCTTTCCAATGACCCCGGTCCGGTTCTCCTACGTGCTATCGCTTCGGAGAAAAAAATTGTTAAAGAAAAATTTTTTTTTCCTTTGTTCCCTTTAAACCGTTATAACTCGGCTCCTATTGGTCCGATCTGGGCGGAAAAAATATGGGCGCAGAGGGCGCGGCGAGCCCTTTCAATGACCCCGGTCCGGTTCTCCTAGGTGCTATAGTTTCGGAGAAAAAAATTGTTAAAGAAAAATTTTTTTTTCCTTTGTTCCCTTTAAACCGTTATAACTCGGCTCCTATTGGTCCGATCTGGACGAAAAAAATATGGGCGTAGAGGGCGCGACGAGCCCTTTCCAATGACCCCGGTCCGGTTCTCCTAGGTGCTATAGTTTCGGAGAAAAAAATTGTTAAAGAAAAATTTTTTTTTCCTTTGTTCCCTTTAAACCGTTATAACTCGGCTCCTATTAGTCCGATCTGGACGAAAAAAATATGGGCGTAGAGGGCGCGACGAGCCCTTTCCAACGACCCCGCTCCGGTTCTCCTAGGTGCTATAGTTTCGGAGAAAAAAATTATTAAAGAAAAATTTTTTTTTCCTTTGTCCCCTTTAAACCGTTATAACTCGGCTCCTATTGGTCCGATCTGGACGAAAAAAATATGGGCGTAGAGGGCGCGACGAGCCCTTTCCAATGACCCCGGTCCGGTTCTCCTAGGTGCTATAGTTTCGGAGAAAAAAATTGTTAAAGAAAAAGTTTTTTTCCTTTGTTCCCTTTAAACCGTTATAACTCGGCTCCTATTGGTCCGATCTGGACGAAAAAAATATGGGCGCAGAGGGCGCGACGAGCCCTTTCCAACGACCCCGGTACGGTTCTCCTACGTTCTATAGTTTCGGAGAAAAAAATTGTTAAAGAAAAATTTTTTTTCCTTTGTTCCCTTTAAACTGTTATAACTCGGCTCCTATTGGTCCGATCTGGACGAAAAAAATATGGGCGTAGAGGGCGCGACGAGCCCTTTCCAACGACCCCGGTACGGTTCTCCTACGTTCTATAGTTTCGGAGAAAAAAATTGTTAAAGAAAAATTTTTTTTCCTTTGTTCCCTTTAAACTGTTATAACTCGGCTCCTATTGGTCCGATCTGGACGAAAAAAATATGGGCGTAGAGGGCGCGACGAGCCCTTTCCAACGACCCCGGTACGGTTCTCCTACGTTCTATAGTTTCGGAGAAAAAAATTGTTAAAGAAAAATTTTTTTTTCCTTTGTTCCCTTTAAACCGTTATAACTCGGCTCCTATTTTTTCCGATCTGGGCGGAAAAAATATGGGCGTAGAGGGCGCGACGAGCCCTTTCCAATGACCCCGGTCCGGTTCTCGTAGGTGCTATAGTTTCGGAGAAAAAAATTGTTAAAGAAAAATTTTTTTTTCCTTTGTTCCCTTTAAACCGTTATAACTCGGCTCCTATTCGTCCGATCTGGACGAAAAAAATATGGGCGTAGAGGGCGCGACGAGCCCTTTCCACTGACCCCGGTCCGGTTCACCTAGGTGCTATAGTTTCGGAGAAAAAAATTGTTAAAGAAAAATTTTTTTTTCCTTTGTTCCCTTTAAACCGTTATAACTCGGCTCCTATTGGTCCGATCTGGACGAAAAAAATATGGGCGTAGACGGCGCGACGAGCCCTTTTCAATGACCCCGGTCCGGTTCTACTAGGTGCTATAGTTTCGGAGAAAAAAATTGTTAAAGAAAAAATTTTTTTTCCTTTGTTCCCTTTAAACCGTTATAACTCGGCTCCTATTGGTCCGATCTGGACGAAAAAAATATGGGCGTAGAGGGCGCGACGAGCCCTTTCCAACGACCCCGCTCCGGTTCTCCTAGGTGCTATAGTTTCGGAGAAAAAAATTATTAAAGAAAAATTTTTTTTTCCTTTGTCCCCTTTAAACCGTTATAACTCGGCTCCTATTGGTCCGATCTGGACGAAAAAAATATGGGCGTAGAGGGCGCGACGAGCCCTTTCCAATGACCCCGGTCCGGTTCTCCTAGGTGCTATAGTTTCGGAGAAAAAAATTGTTAAAGAAAAAGTTTTTTTCCTTTGTTCCCTTTAAACCGTTATAACTCGGCTCCTATTGGTCCGATCTGGACGAAAAAAATATGGGCGCAGAGGGCGCGACGAGCCCTTTCCAACGACCCCGGTACGGTTCTCCTACGTTCTATAGTTTCGGAGAAAAAAATTGTTAAAGAAAAATTTTTTTTCCTTTGTTCCCTTTAAACTGTTATAACTCGGCTCCTATTGGTCCGATCTGGACGAAAAAAATATGGGCGTAGAGGGCGCGACGAGCCCTTTCCAACGACCCCGGTACGGTTCTCCTACGTTCTATAGTTTCGGAGAAAAAAATTGTTAAAGAAAAATTTTTTTTCCTTTGTTCCCTTTAAACTGTTATAACTCGGCTCCTATTGGTCCGATCTGGACGAAAAAAATATGGGCGTAGAGGGCGCGACGAGCCCTTTCCAACGACCCCGGTACGGTTCTCCTACGTTCTATAGTTTCGGAGAAAAAAATTGTTAAAGAAAAATTTTTTTTTCCTTTGTTCCCTTTAAACCGTTATAACTCGGCTCCTATTGGTCCGATCTGGGCGGAAAAAATATGGGCGTAGAGGGCGCGACGAGCCCTTTCCAATGACCCCGGTCCGGTTCTCGTAGGTGCTATAGTTTCGGAGAAAAAAATTGTTAAAGAAAAATTTTTTTTTCCTTTGTTCCCTTTAAACCGTTATAACTCGGCTCCTATTCGTCCGATCTGGACGAAAAAAATATGGGCGTAGAGGGCGCGACGAGCCCTTTCCACTGACCCCGGTCCGGTTCACCTAGGTGCTATAGTTTCGGAGAAAAAAATTGTTAAAGAAAAATTTTTTTTTCCTTTGTTCCCTTTAAACCGTTATAACTCGGCTCCTATTGGTCCGATCTGGACGAAAAAAATATGGGCGTAGACGGCGCGACGAGCCCTTTTCAATGACCCCGGTCCGGTTCTACTAGGTGCTATAGTTTCGGAGAAAAAAATTGTTAAAGAAAAAATTTTTTTTCCTTTGTTCCCTTTAAACCGTTATAACTCGGCTCCTATTGGTCCGATCTGGACGAAAAAAATATGGGCGTAGACGGCGCGACGAGCCCTTTTCAATGACCCCGGTCCGGTTCACCTAGGTGCTATAGTTTCGGAGAAAAAAATTGTTAAAGAAAAATTTTTTTTCCTTTGTTCCCTTTAAACCGTTATAACTCGGCTCCTATTGGTCCGATCTGGACGAAAAAAATATAGGCGTAGAGGGCGCGACGAGCCCTTTCCAATGACCCCGGTCCGGTTCTCCTAGGTGCTATAGTTTCGGAGAAAAAAATTGTTAAAAAAAAATTTTTTTTTCCTTTGTTCCCTTTAAACCGTTATAACTCGGCTCCTATTGGTCCGATCTGGACGAAAAAAACATGGGCGTAGAGGGCGCGACGAGCCCTTTCCAATGACCCCGGTCCGGTTCTCCTAGGTGCTATAGTTTCGGAGAAAAAAATTGTTAAAGAAAAATTTTTTTTTCCTTTGTTCCCTTTAAACCGTTATAACTCGGCTCCTATTGGTCCGATCTGGACGAAAAAAATATGGGCGTAGAGGGCGCGACGAGCCCTTTCCAATGACCCCGGTCCGGTTCTCCTAGGTGCTATAGTTTCGGAGAAAAAAATTGTTAAAGAAAAATTTTTTTTTCCTTTGTTCCCTTTAAACCGTTATAACTCGGCTCCTATTCGTCCGATCTGGACGAAAAAAATATGGGCGTAGAGGGCGCGACGAGCCCTTTCCACTGACCCCGGTCCGGTTCACCTAGGTGCTATAGTTTCGGAGAAAAAAATTGTTAAAGAAAAATTTTTTTTTCCTTTGTTCCCTTTAAACCGTTATAACTCGGCTCCTATTGGTCCGATCTGGACGAAAAAAACATGGGCGTAGAGGGCGCGACGAGCCCTTTCCAATGACCCCGGTCCGGTTCTCCTAGGTGCTATAGTTTCGGAGAAAAAAATTGTTAAAGAAAAATTTTTTTTTCCTTTGTTCCCTTTAAACCGTTATAACTCGGCTCCTATTGGTCCGATCTGGACGAAAAAAATATGGGCGTAGACGGCGCGACGAGCCCTTTTCAATGACCCCGGTCCGGTTCTCCTAGGTGCTATAGTTTCGGAGAAAAAAATTGTTAAAGAAAAAATTTTTTTTCCTTTGTTCCCTTTAAACCGTTATAACTCGGCTCCTATTGGTCCGATCTGGACGAAAAAAATATGGGCGTAGAGGGCGCGACGAGCCCTTTCCAATGACCCCGGTCCGGTTCTCCTAGGTGCTATAGTTTCGGAGAAAAAAATTGTTAAAGAAAAATTTTTTTTTCCTTTGTTCCCTTTAAACCGTTATAACTCGGCTCCTATTGGTCCGATATGGACGAAAAAAATATAGGCGTAGAGGGCGCGACGAGCCCTTTCGAATGACCCCGGTCCGGTTCTCCTAGGTGCTATAGTTTCGGAGAAAAAATTGTTAAAGAAAAATTTTTTTTTCCTTTGTTCCCTTTAAACCGTTATAACTCGGCTCCTATTGGTCCGATATGGACGAAAAAAACATGGGCGTAGAGGGCGCGACGAGCCCTTTCCAATGACCCCGGTCCGGTTCTCCTAGGTGCTATAGTTTCGGAGAAAAAAATTGTTAAAGAAAAATTTTTTTTTCCTTTGTTCCCTTTAAACCGTTATAACTCGGCTCCTATTGGTCCGATCTGGGCGAAAAAAATATGGGCGTAGATGGCGCGACGAGCCCTTTCCAATGACCCCGGTCCGGTTCTCCTAGGTGCTATAGTTTCGGAGAAAAAAATTGTTAAAGAAAAATTTTTTTTTCCTTTGTTCCCTTTAAACCGTTATAACTCGGCTCCTATTGGTCCGATCTGGACGAAAAAAATATAGGCGTAGAGGGCGCGACGAGCCCTTTCCAATGACCCCGGTCCGGTTCTCCTAGGTGCTATAGTTTCGGAGAAAAAAATTGTTAAAGAAAAATTTTTTTTTCCTTTGTTCCCTTTAAACCGTTATAACTCGGCTCCTGTTGGCCCGATCTGGACGAAAAAAATATGGGCGTAGAGGGCGCGACGAGCCCTTTCCAACGACCCCGGTACGGTTCTCCTACGTTCTATAGTTTCGGAGAAAAAAATTGTTAAAGAAAAATTTTTTTTCCTTTGTTCCCTTTAAACCGTTATAACTCGGCTCCTATTGGTCCGATCTGGACGAAAAAAATATGGGCGTAGAGGGCGCGACGAGCCCTTTCCAATGACCCCGGTCCGGTACTCCTAGGTGCTACAGTTTCGGAGAAAAAAATTGTTAAAGAAAAAATTTTTTTTCCTTTGTTCCCTTTAAACCGTTATAACTCGGCTCCTATTGGTCCGATCTGGGCGGAAAAAATATGGGCGCAGAGGGCGCGGCGAGCCCTTTCAATGACCCCGGTCCGGTTCTCCTAGGTGCTATAGTTTCGGAGAAAAAAATTGTTAAAGAAAAATTTTTTTTTCCTTTGTTCCCTTTAAACCGTTATAACTCGGCTCCTGTTGGCCCGATCTGGACGAAAAAAATATGGGCGTAGAGGGCGCGACGAGCCCTTTCCAACGACCCCGGTACGGTTCTCCTACGTTCTATAGTTTCGGAGAAAAAAATTGTTAAAGAAAAATTTTTTTTTCCTTTGTTCCCTTTAAACCGTTATAACTCGGCTCCTGTTGGCCCGATCTGGACGAAAAAAATATGGGCGTAGAGGGCGCGACGAGCCCTTTCCAATGACCCCGGTCCGGTTCTCCTAGGTGCTATAGTTTCGGAGAAAAAAATTGTTAAAGAAAAATTTTTTTTTCCTTTGTTCCCTTTAAACCGTTATAACTCGGCTCCTATTGGTCCGATCTGGACGAAAAAAATATGGGCGTAGAGGGCGCGACGAGCCCTTTCCAATGACCCCGGTCCGGTTCTCCTACGTGCTATCGCTTCGGAGAAAAAAATTGTTAAAGAAAAATTTTTTTTTCCTTTGTTCCCTTTAAACCGTTATAACTCGGCTCCTATTGGTCCGATCTGGGCGGAAAAAATATGGGCGCAGAGGGCGCGGCGAGCCCTTTCAATGACCCCGGTCCGGTTCTCCTAGGTGCTATAGTTTCGGAGAAAAAAATTGTTAAAGAAAAATTTTTTTTTCCTTTGTTCCCTTTAAACCGTTATAACTCGGCTCCTATTGGTCCGATCTGGACGAAAAAAATATGGGCGTAGAGGGCGCGACGAGCCCTTTCCAATGACCCCGGTCCGGTTCTCCTAGGTGCTATAGTTTCGGAGAAAAAAATTGTTAAAGAAAAATTTTTTTTTCCTTTGTTCCCTTTAAACCGTTATAACTCGGCTCCTATTAGTCCGATCTGGACGAAAAAAATATGGGCGTAGAGGGCGCGACGAGCCCTTTCCAACGACCCCGCTCCGGTTCTCCTAGGTGCTATAGTTTCGGAGAAAAAAATTGTTAAAGAAAAATTTTTTTTCCTTTGTTCCCTTTAAACTGTTATAACTCGGCTCCTATTGGTCCGATCTGGACGAAAAAAATATGGGCGTAGAGGGCGCGACGAGCCCTTTCCAACGACCCCGGTACGGTTCTCCTACGTTCTATAGTTTCGGAGAAAAAAATTGTTAAAGAAAAATTTTTTTTTCCTTTGTTCCCTTTAAACCGTTATAACTCGGCTCCTATTGGTCCGATCTGGGCGGAAAAAATATGGGCGCAGAGGGCGCGGCGAGCCCTTTCAATGACCCCGGTCCGGTTCTCCTAGGTGCTATAGTTTCGGAGAAAAAAATTGTTAAAGAAAAATTTTTTTTTCCTTTGTTCCCTTTAAACCGTTATAACTCGGCTCCTATTGGTCCGATCTGGACGAAAAAAATATGGGCGTAGAGGGCGCGACGAGCCCTTTCCAATGACCCCGGTCCGGTTCTCCTAGGTGCTATCGCTTCGGAGAAAAAAATTGTTAAAGAAAAATTTTTTTTTCCTTTGTTCCCTTTAAACCGTTATAACTCGGCTCCTATTGGTCCGATCTGGGCGGAAAAAATATGGGCGCAGAGGGCGCGGCGAGCCCTTTCAATGACCCCGGTCCGGTTCTCCTAGGTGCTATAGTTTCGGAGAAAAAAATTGTTAAAGAAAAATTTTTTTTTCCTTTGTTCCCTTTAAACCGTTATAACTCGGCTCCTATTGGTCCGATCTGGGCGGAAAAAATATGGGCGCAGAGGGCGCGGCGAGCCCTTTCAATGACCCCGGTCCGGTTCTCCTAGGTGCTATAGTTTCGGAGAAAAAAATTGTTAAAGAAAAATTTTTTTTTCCTTTGTTCCCTTTAAACCGTTATAACTCGGCTCCTATTGGTCCGATCTGGACGAAAAAAATATGGGCGTAGAGGGCGCGACGAGCCCTTTCCAATGACCCCGGTCCGGTTCTCCTAGGTGCTATCGCTTCGGAGAAAAAAATTGTTAAAGAAAAATTTTTTTTTCCTTTGTTCCCTTTAAACCGTTATAACTCGGCTCCTATTGGTCCGATCTGGGCGGAAAAAATATGGGCGCAGAGGGCGCGGCGAGCCCTTTCAATGACCCCGGTCCGGTTCTCCTAGGTGCTATAGTTTCGGAGAAAAAAATTGTTAAAGAAAAATTTTTTTTTCCTTTGTTCCCTTTAAACCGTTATAACTCGGCTCTTGTTGGCCCGATCTGGACGAAAAAAATATGGGCGTAGAGGGCGCGACGAGCCCTTTCCAACGACCCCGGTACGGTTCTCCTACGTTCTATAGTTTCGGAGAAAAAAATTGTTAAAGAAAAATTTTTTTTTCCTTTGTTCCCTTTAAACCGTTATAACTCGGCTCCTATTGGTCCGATCTGGGCGGAAAAAATATGGGCGCAGAGGGCGCGGCGAGCCCTTTCAATGACCCCGGTCCGGTTCTCCTAGGTGCTATAGTTTCGGAGAAAAAAATTGTTAAAGAAAAATTTTTTTTTCCTTTGTTCCCTTTAAACCGTTATAACTCGGCTCCTGTTGGCCCGATCTGGACGAAAAAAATATGGGCGTAGAGGGCGCGACGAGCCCTTTCCAATGACCCCGGTCCGGTTCTCCTAGGTGCTATAGTTTCGGAGAAAAAAATTGTTAAAGAAAAATTTTTTTTCCTTTGTTCCCTTTAAACCGTTATAACTCGGCTCCTATTGGTCCGATCTGGACGAAAAAAATATGGGCGTAGAGGGCGCGACGAGCCCTTTCCAATGACCCCGGTCCGGTACTCCTAGGTGCTATAGTTTCGGAGAAAAAAATTGTTAAAGAAAAATTTTTTTTTCCTTTGTTCCCTTTAAACCGTTATAACTCGGCTCCTATTGGTCCGATCTGGGCGGAAAAAATATGGGCGCAGAGGGCGCGGCGAGCCCTTTCAATGACCCCGGTCCGGTTCTCCTAGGTGCTATAGTTTCGGAGAAAAAAATTGTTAAAGAAAAATTTTTTTTTCCTTTGTTCCCTTTAAACCGTTATAACTCGGCTCTTGTTGGCCCGATCTGGACGAAAAAAATATGGGCGTAGAGGGCGCGACGAGCCCTTTCCAACGACCCCGGTACGGTTCTCCTACGTTCTATAGTTTCGGAGAAAAAAATTGTTAAAAAAAAATTTTTTTTCCTTTGTTCCCTTTAAACCGTTATAACTCGGCTCCTATTGGTCCGATCTGGACGAAAAAAATATGGGCGTAGAGGGCGCGACGAGCCCTTTCCAACGACCCCGGTACGGTTCTCCTACGTTCTACAGTTTCGGAGAAAAAAATTGTTAAAGAAAAATTTTTTTTCCTTTGTTCCCTTTAAACTGTTATAACTCGGCTCCTATTGGTCCGATCTGGACGAAAAAAATATGGGCGTAGAGGGCGCGACGAGCCCTTTCCAACGACCCCGGTACGGTTCTCCTACGTTCTATAGTTTCGGAGAAAAAAATTGTTAAAAAAAAATTTTTTTTCCTTTGTTCCCTTTAAACCGTTATAACTCGGCTCCTATTGGTCCGATCTGGACGAAAAAAATATGGGCGTAGAGGGCGCGACGAGCCCTTTCAATGACCCCGGTCCGGTTCTCCTAGGTGCTATAGTTTCGGAGAAAAAAATTGTTAAAGAAAAATTTTTTTTTCCTTTGTTCCCTTTAAACCGTTATAACTCGGCTCCTGTAGGCCCGATCTGGACGAAAAAAATATGGGCGCAGAGGGCGCGACGAGCCCTTTCCAATGACCCCGGTCCGGTTCTCCTAGGTGCTATAGTTTCGGAGAAAAAAATTGTTAAAGAAAAATTTTTTTTTCCTTTGTTCCCTTTAAACCGTTATAACTCGGCTCCTATTGGTCCGATCTGGACGAAAAAAATATGGGCGTAGAGGGCGCGACGAGCCCTTTCCAATTACCCCGGTCCGGTTCTCCTAGGTGCTATAGTTTCGGAGAAAAAAATTGTTAAAGAAAAATTTTTTTTTCCTTTGTTCCCTTTAAACCGTTATAACTCGGCTCCTATTGGTCCGATCTGGACGAAAAAAATATGGCCGTAGAGGGCGCGACGAGCCCTTTCCAACGACCCCGCTCCGGTTCTCCTAGGTGCTATAGTTTCGGAGAAAAAAATTATTAAAGAAAAATTTTTTTTTCCTTTGTCCCCTTTAAACCGTTATAACTCGGCTCCTATTGGTCCGATCTGGACGAAAAAAATATGGGCGTAGAGGGCGCGACGAGCCCTTTCCAATGACCCCGGTCCGGTTCTCCTAGGTGCTATAGTTTCGGAGAAAAAAATTGTTAAAGAAAAATTTTTTTTTCCTTTGTTCCCTTTAAACCGTTATAACTCGGCTCCTATTGGTCCGATCTGGACGAAAAAAATATGGGCGTAGAGGGCGCGACGAGCCCTTTCCAACGACACCGGTACGGTTCTCCTACGTTCTATAGTTTCGGAGAAAAAAATTGTTAAAGAAAAATTTTTTTTCCTTTGTTCCCTTTAAACCGTTATAACTCGGCTCCTATTGGTCCGATCTGGACGAAAAAAATATGGGCGTAGAGGGCGCGACGAGCCCTTTCCAATGACCCCGGTCCGGTTCTCCTAGGTGCTATAGTTTCGGAGAAAAAAATTGTTAAAGAAAAATTTTTTTTTCCTTTGTTCCCTTTAAACCGTTATAACTCGGCTCCTATTGGTCCGATCTGGACGAAAAAAATATGGGCGTAGAGGGCGCGACGAGCCCTTTCCAACGACCCCGGTACGGTTCTCTTACGTTCTATAGTTTCGGAGAAAAAAATTGTTAAAGAAAAATTTTTTTTCCTTTGTTCCCTTTAAACCGTTATAACTCGGCTCCTATTGGTCCGATCTGGACGAAAAAAATATGGGCGTAGAGGGCGCGACGAGCCCTTTCCAATAACCCCGGTCCGGTTCTCCTAGCTGCTATAGGTTCGGAGAAAAAAATTGTTAAAGAAAAATATTTTTTTCCTTTGTTCCATTTAAACCGTTATAACTCGGCTCCTATTGCTCCGATCTGGACGGAAAAAATATGGGCGTAGAGGGCGCGGCGAGCCCTTTCCAACGACCCCGGTCCGGTTCTCCTAGATGCTATAGTTTCGGAGAAAAAAATTGTTAAAGAAAAAGTTTTTTTCCTTTGTTCCCTTTAAACCGTTATAACTCGGCTCCTATTCGTCCGATCTGGACGAAAAAAATATGGGCGTAGAGGGCGCGACGAGCCCTTTCCAAAAACCCCGGTCCGGTTCTCCTAGGTGCTATAGTTTCGGAGAAAAAAATTGTTAAAGAAAAATTTTTTTTTCCTTTGTTCCCTTTAAACCGTTATAACTCGGCTCCTATTGGTCCGATCTGTACGAAAAAAATATCGGCGTAGAGCGCGCGACGAGCCCTTTCCAATGACCCCGGTCCGGTTGTCCTAGGTGCTATAGTTTCGGAGAAAAAAATTGTTAAAGAAAAATTTTTTTTTCCTTTGTTCCCTTTAAACCGTTATAACTCGGCTCCTGTTGGCCCGATCTGGACGAAAAAAATATGGGCGTAGAGGGCGCGACGAGCCCTTTCCAACGACCCCGGTACGGTTCTCCTACGTTCTATAGTTTCGGAGAAAAAAATTGTTAAAGAAAAATTTTTTTTCCTTTGTTCCCCTTAAACCGTTATAACTCGGCTCCTATTGGTCCGATCTGGACGAAAAAAATATGGGCGTAGAGGGCGCGACGAGCCCTTTCCAATGACCCGAGTCCGGTTCTCCTAGGTGCTATAGTTTCGGAGAAAAAAATTGTTAAAGAAAAATTTTTTTTCCTTTGTTCCCTTTAAACCGTTATAACTCGCCTCCTATTGGTCCGATCTGGACGAAAAGAATATGGGCGTAGAGGGCGCGACGAACCCTTTCCAATGACCCCGGTCCGGTTCTCCTAGATGCTATAGTTTCGGAGAAAAAAATTGTTAAAGAAAAAGTTTTTTTCCTTTGTTCCATTTAAACCGTTATAACTCGGCTCCTATTCGTCCGATCTGGACGAAAAAAATATGGGCGCAGAGGGCGCCACGAGCCCTTTCCAACGACCCCGGTACGGTTCTCCTACGTTCTATAGTTTCGGAGAAAAAAATTGTTAAAGAAAAATTTTTTTTCCTTTGTTCCCTTTAAACCGTTATAACTCGGCTCCTGTTGGCCCGATCTGGACGAAAAAAATATGGGCGTAGAGGGCGCGACGAGCCCTTTCCAACGATCCGGTCCGGTTGCTCCAGGTGCTATCGTTTCGGAGAAAAAATTGTTAAATAAAAATATTTTTTTCCTTTGTTACCTTTAAACCGTTATAACTCGGCTCCTATTGGTCCGATCTGGACGAAGACAATATGGTCGTAGAGGATGCGAGGAACCCTTTCCAATGACCCCGGTCCGGTTGCTCTAGGTGCTACCGTGTCGGAGAAAAATATTCTTAAATAAAAATATTTTTTTCCTTTTTTCCCATTAAACAGGTATAACTCGGCTCCTATTGGTCTCATCTGGACGACAAAAATATGGGCGTAGAGGGCACGACGAGCCCTTTCGAATGACCCCGGTCCGGTTCTTCTGGGTGCTATAGTTTTGGAGAAAAAAATTGTTAAAGAAAAATTTTTTTTTCCTTTGTTCCCTTTAAACCGTTATAACTCGGCTCCTGTTGGTCCGATCTGGACTAAAAAAATTTGGGCGTAGAGGGCGCGACGAGCCCTTTCCAATGACCCCGGTCCGGTTCTCCTAGGTGCTATAGTTTCGGAGAAAAAAATTGTTAAAGAAAAATTTTTTTTTCCTTTGTTCCCTTTAACCGTTATAACTCGGCTCCTGTTGGTCCGATCTGTACGAAAAAATATCGGCGTAGAGCGCGCGACGAGCCCTTTCCAATGACCCCGGTCCGGTTCTCCTAGGTGCTATAGTTTCGGAGAAAAAAATTGTTAAAGAAAAATTTTTTTCCTTTGTTCCCTTTAAACCGTTATAACTCGCCTCCTATTGGTCCGATCTGGACGAAAAAAATATGGGCGTAGAGGGCGTGACGAGCCCTTTCCAATGACCCCGGTCCGGTTCTCCTAGATGCTATAGTTTCGGAGAAAAAGATTGCTTAAGAAAAATTTTTTTTTCCTTTGTTCCCTTTAAACCGTTATAACTCGGCTCCTATTGGTCCGATCTGGACGAAAAAAATATGGGCGTAGAGGGCGCGACGTGCCCTTTCCAATGACCCCGGTCCGGTTCTCCTGGGTGCTATAGTTTCGGAGAAAAAAATTGTTAAAGAAAAATTTTTTTTTCCTTTGTTCCCTTTAAACCGTTATAACTCGCCTCCTATTGGTCCGATCTCGACGAAAAAAATATGGGCGTAGAGGGCGCGACGAGCCCTTTCCAATGACCCCTGTCCGGTTATCCTAGGTGCTATAGTTTCGGAGAAAAAAATTGTTAAAGAAAAATTTTTTTTCCTTTGTTCCCTTTAAACCGTTACAACTCGGCTCCTATTGGTCCGATCTGGACGAAAAAAATATGCGCCTAGAGGGCGCGACGAGCCCTTTCCAACGACCCCGGTCCGGTTGCTCCAGGTGCTATAGTTTCGGAGAAAAAAATTGTTAAAGAAAAATTTTTTTTTCCTTTGTTCCCTTTAAACCGTTATAACTCGGCTCCTATTGGTCCGATCTGGGCGGAAAAAATATGGGCGCAGAGGGCGCGGCGAGCCCTTTCAATGACCCCGGTCCGGTTCTCCTAGGTGCTATAGTTTCGGAGAAAAAAATTGTTAAAGAAAAATTTTTTTTTCCTTTGTTCCCTTTAAACCGTTATAACTCGGCCCCTGTTGGCCCGATCTGGACGAAAAAAATATGGGCGTAGAGGGCGCGACGAGCTCTTTCCAACGACCCCGGTACGGTTCTCCTACGTTCTATAGTTTCGGAGAAAAAAATTGTTAAAGAAAATTTTTTTTTCCTTTGTTCCCTTTAAACCGTTACAACTCGGCTCCTATTGGTCCGATCTGGACGAAAAAAATATGCGCCTAGAGGGCGCGACGAGCCCTTTCCAACGACCCCGGTCCGGTTGCTCCAGGTGCTATAGTTTCGGAGAAAAAAATTGTTAAAGAAAAATTTTTTTTTCCTTTGTTCCCTTTAAACCGTTATAACTCGGCTCCTGTTGGCCCGATCTGGACGAAAAAAATATGGGCGTAGAGGGCGCGACGAGCCCTTTCCAACGACCCCGGTCCGGTTGCTCCAGGTGCTATCGTTTCGGAGAAAAAATTGTTAAATAAAAATATTTTTTTCCTTTGTTACCTTTAAACCGTTATAACTCGGCTCCTATTGGTCCGATCTGGACGAAGACAATATGGTCGTAGAGGATGCGAGGAACCCTTTCCAATGACCCCGGTCCGGTTGCTCTAGGTGCTACCGTGTCGGAGAAAAATATTCTTAAATAAAAATATTTTTTTCCTTTTTTCCCATTAAACAGGTATAACTCGGCTCCTATTGGTCTCATCTGGACGACAAAAATATGGGCGTAGAGGGCACGACGAGCCCTTTCGAATGACCCCGGTCCGGTTCTTCTGGGTGCTATAGTTTTGGAGAACAAAATTGTTAAAGAAAAATTTTTTTTTCCTTTGTTCCCTTTAAACCGTTATAACTCGGCTCCTGTTGGTCCGATCTGGACGAAAAAAATATGGGCGTAGAGGGCGCGACGAGCCCTTTCCAACGACCCCGGTACGGTTCTCCTACGTTCTATAGTTTCGGAGAAAAAAATTGTTAAATAAAAATTTTTTTTCCTTTGTTCCCTTTAAACCGTTATAACTCGGCTCCTATTGGTCCGATCTGGACGAAAAAAATATCGGCGTAGAGCGCGCGACGAGCCCTTTCCAATGACCCCGGTCCGGTTCTCCTAGGTGCTATAGTTTCGGAGAAAAAAATTGTTAAACAAAAATTTTTCTTCCTTTGTTCCCTTTAAACCGTTATAACTCGCCTCCTATTGGTCCGATCTGGGCGGAAAAAATATGGGCGCAGAGGGCGCGGCGAGCCCTTTCAATGACCCCGGTCCGGTTCTCCTAGGTGCTATAGTTTCGGAGAAAAAAATTGTTAAAGAAAAATTTTTTTTTCCTTTGTTCCCTTTAAACCGTTATAACTCGGCTCCTGTTGGCCCGATCTGGACGAAAAAAATATGGGCGTAGAGGGCGCGACGAGCCCTTTCCAACGACCCCGGTCCGGTTCTCCTAGGTGCTATAGTTTCGGAGAAAAAAATTGTTAAAGAAAAATTTTTTTTCCTTTGTTCCCTTTAAACCGTTATAACTCGGCTCCTGTTGGCCCGATCTGGACGAAAAAAATATGGGCGTAGAGGGCGCGACGAGCCCTTTCCAACGACCCCGGTCCGGTTGCTCCAGGTGCTATCGTTTCGGAGAAAAAATTGTTAAATAAAAATATTTTTTTCCTTTGTTACCTTTAAACCGTTATAACTCGGCTCCTATTGGTCCGATCTGGACGAAGACAATATGGTCGTAGAGGATGCGAGGAACCCTTTCCAATGACCCCGGTCGGGTTGCTCTAGGTGCTACCGTGTCGCAGAAAAATATTCTTAAATAAAAATATTTTTTTCCTTTTTTCCCATTAAACAGGTATAACTCGGCTCCTATTGGTCTCATCTGGACGACAAAAATATGGGCGTAGATGGCGCGACGAGCCCTTTCGAATGACCCCGGTCCGGTTCTCCTAGGTGCTATAGTTTTGGAGAAAAAAATTGTTAAAGAAAAATTTTTTTCTCCTTTGTTCCCTTTAAACCGTTATAACTCGGCTCCTGTTGGTCCGATCTGGACTAAAAAAATTTGGGCGTAGAGGGCGCGACGAGCCCTTTCCAATGACCCCGGTACGGTTCTCCTAGGTGCTATAGTTTCGGAGAAAAAAATTGTTAAAGAAAAATTTTTTTTTCCTTTGTTCCCTTTAAACCGTTATAACTCGGCTCCTATTGGTCCGATCTGGACGAAAAAAATATGGGCGTAGAGGACGCGACGAGCCCTTTCCAACAACCCCGGTCCGGTTCTCCTAGGTGCTATATGTTTGGAGAAAAAAATTGTTAAAGAAAAATTTTTTTTTCCTTTGTTCCCTTTAAACCGTTATAACTCGGCTCCTGTCGGTCCGATCTGGACGAAAAAAATTTGGGCGTAGAGGGCGCGACGAGCCATTTCCAACGACCCCGGTCCGGTTCTCCTAGATGCTATAGTTTCGGAGAAAAAAATTGTTAAAGAAAAAGTTTTTTTCCTTTGTTCCCTTCAAACCGTTATAACTCGGCTCCTATTCGTCCGATCTGGACGAAAAAAATATGGGCGTAGAGGGCGCGACGAGCCCTTTCCAACAACCCCGGTCCGGTTCTCCTAGGTGCTATAGTTTCGGAGAAAAAAATTGTTAAAGAAAAATTTTTTTTTCCTTTGTTCCCTTTAAACCGTTATAACTCGGCTCCTATTGGTCCGATCTGTACGAAAAAAATATCGGCGTAGAGCGCGCGACGAGCCCTTTCCAATGACCCCGGTCCGGTTGTCCTAGGTGCTATAGTTTCGGAGAAAAAAATTGTTAAAGAAAAATTTTTTTTTCCTTTGTTCCCTTTAAACCGTTATAACTCGGCTCCTGTTGGCCCGATCTGGACGAAAAAAATATGGGCGTAGAGGGCGCGACGAGCCCTTTCCAACGACCCCGGTACGGTTCTCCTACGTTCTATAGTTTCGGAGAAAAAAATTGTTAAAGAAAAATTTTTTTTCCTTTGTTCCCTTTAAACCGTTATAACTCGGCTCCTATTGGTCCGATCTGGACGAAAAAAATATGGGCGTAGAGGGCGCGACGAGCCCTTTCCAATGACCCCGGTCCGGTTCTCCTAGGTGCTATAGTTTCGGAGAAAAAAATTGTTAAAGAAAAATTTTTTTTCCTTTGTTCCCTTTAAACCGTTATAACTCGCCTCCTATTGGTCCGATCTGGACGAAAAGAATATGGGCGTAGAGGGCGCGACGAACCCTTTCCAATGACCCCGGTCCGGTTCTCCTAGATGCTATAGTTTCGGAGAAAAAAATTGTTAAAGAAAAAGTTTTTTTCCTTTGTTCCATTTAAACCGTTATAACTCGGCTCCTATTCGTCCGATCTGGACGAAAAAAATATGGGCGCAGAGGGCGCGACGAGCACTTTCCAACGACCCCGGTACGGTTCTCCTACGTTCTATAGTTTCGGAGAAAAAAATTGTTAAAGAAAAATTTTTTTTCCTTTGTTCCCTTTAAACCGTTATAACTCGGCTCCTGTTGGCCCGATCTGGACGAAAAAAATATGGGCGTAGAGGGCGCGACGAGCCCTTTCCAACGATCCGGTCCGGTTGCTCCAGGTGCTATCGTTTCGGAGAAAAAATTGTTAAATAAAAATATTTTTTTCCTTTGTTACCTTTAAACCGTTATAACTCGGCTCCTATTGGTCCGATCTGGACGAAGACAATATGGTCGTAGAGGATGCGAGGAACCCTTTCCAATGACCCCGGTCCGGTTGCTCTAGGTGCTACCGTGTCGGAGAAAAATATTCTTAAATAAAAATATTTTTTTCCTTTTTTCCCATTAAACAGGTATAACTCGGCTCCTATTGGTCTCATCTGGACGACAAAAATATGGGCGTAGAGGGCACGACGAGCCCTTTCGAATGACCCCGGTCCGGTTCTTCTGGGTGCTATAGTTTTGGAGAAAAAAATTGTTAAAGAAAAATTTTTTTTTCCTTTGTTCCCTTTAAACAGTTATAACTCGGCTCCTGTTGGTCCGATCTGGACTAAAAAAATTTGGGCGTAGAGGGCGCGACGAGCCCTTTCCAATGACCCCGGTCCGGTTCTCCTAGGTGCTATAGTTTCGGAGAAAAAAATTGTTAAAGAAAAATTTTTTTTTCCTTTGTTCCCTTTAACCGTTATAACTCGGCTCCTGTTGGTCCGATCTGTACGAAAAAAATATCGGCGTAGAGCGCGCGACGAGCCCTTTCCAATGACCCCGGTCCGGTTCTCCTAGGTGCTATAGTTTCGGAGAAAAAAATTGTTAAAGAAAAATTTTTTTCCTTTGTTCCCTTTAAACCGTTATAACTCGCCTCCTATTGGTCCGATCTGGACGAAAAAAATATGGGCGTAGAGGGCGCGACGAGCCCTTTCCAATGACCCCGGTCCGGTTCTCCTAGATGCTATAGTTTCGGAGAAAAAGATTGCTTAAGAAAAATTTTTTTTTCCTTTGTTCCCTTTAAACCGTTATAACTCGGCTCCTATTGGTCCGATCTGGACGAAAAGAATATGGGCGTAGAGGGCGCGACGAACCCTTTCCAATGACCCCGGTCCGGTTCTCCTAGATGCTATAGTTTCGGAGAAAAAAATTGTTAAAGAAAAAGTTTTTTTCCTTTGTTCCATTTAAACCGTTATAACTCGGCTCCTATTCGTCCGATCTGGACGAAAAAAATATGGGCGCAGAGGGCGCGACGAGCACTTTCCAACGACCCCGGTACGGTTCTCCTACGTTTTATAGTTTCGGAGAAAAAAATTGTTAAAGAAAAATTTTTTTTCCTTTGTTCCCTTTAAACCGTTATAACTCGGCTCCTGTTGGCCCGATCTGGACGAAAAAAATATGGGCGTAGAGGGCGCGACGAGCCCTTTCCAACGATCCGGTCCGGTTGCTCCAGGTGCTATCGTTTCGGAGAAAAAATTGTTAAATAAAAATATTTTTTTCCTTTGTTACCTTTAAACCGTTATAACTCGGCTCCTATTGGTCCGATCTGGACGAAGACAATATGGTCGTAGAGGATGCGAGGAACCCTTTCCAATGACCCCGGTCCGGTTGCTCTAGGTGCTACCGTGTCGGAGAAAAATATTCTTAAATAAAAATATTTTTTTCCTTTTTTCCCATTAAACAGGTATAACTCGGCTCCTATTGGTCTCATCTGGACGACAAAAATATGGGCGTAGAGGGCACGACGAGCCCTTTCGAATGACCCCGGTCCGGTTCTTCTGGGTGCTATAGTTTTGGAGAAAAAAATTGTTAAAGAAAAATTTTTTTTTCCTTTGTTCCCTTTAAACAGTTATAACTCGGCTCCTGTTGGTCCGATCTGGACTAAAAAAATTTGGGCGTAGAGGGCGCGACGAGCCCTTTCCAATGACCCCGGTCCGGTTCTCCTAGGTGCTATAGTTTCGGAGAAAAAAATTGTTAAAGAAAAATTTTTTTTTCCTTTGTTCCCTTTAACCGTTATAACTCGGCTCCTGTTGGTCCGATCTGTACGAAAAAAATATCGGCGTAGAGCGCGCGACGAGCCCTTTCCAATGACCCCGGTCCGGTTCTCCTAGGTGCTATAGTTTCGGAGAAAAAAATTGTTAAAGAAAAATTTTTTTTTCCTTTGTTCCCTTTAAACCGTTATAACTCGGCTCCTGTTGGCCCGATCTGGACGAAAAAAATATGGGCGTAGAGGGCGCGACGAGCTCTTTCCAACGACCCCAGTACGGTTCTCCTACGTTCTATAGTTTCGGAGAAAAAAATTGTTAAAGAAAATTTTTTTTTCCTTTGTTCCCTTTAAACCGTTACAACTCGGCTCCTATTGGTCCGATCTGGACGAAAAAAATATGCGCCTAGAGGGCGCGACGAGCCCTTTCCAACGACCCCGGTCCGGTTGCTCCAGGTGCTATAGTTTCGGAGAAAAAAATTGTTAAAGAAAAATTTTTTTTTCCTTTGTTCCCTTTAAACCGTTATAACTCGGCTCCTGTTGGGCCGATCTGGACGAAAAAAATATGGGCGTAGAGGGCGCGACGAGCCCTTTCCAACGACCCCGGTACGGTTCTCCTACGTTCTATAGTTTCGGAGAAAAAAATTGTTAAAGAAAATTTTTTTTTCCTTTGTTCCCTTTAAACCGTTATAACTCGGCTCCTATTGGTCCGATCTGGACGAAAAAAATATGGGCGTAGAGGGCGCGACGAGCCCTTTCCAATGACCCCGGTCCGGTACTCCTAGGTGCTATAGTTTCGGAGAAAAAAATTGATAAAGAAAAATTTTTTTTTCCTTTGTTCCCTTTAAACCGTTATAACTCGGCTCCTATTGGTCCGATCTGGGCGGAAAAAATATGGGCGCAGAGGGCGCGGCGAGCCCTTTCAATGACCCCGGTCCGGTTCTCCTAGGTGCTATAGTTTCGGAGAAAAAAATTGTTAAAGAAAAATTTTTTTTTCCTTTGTTCCCTTTAAACCGTTATAACTCGGCTCCTGTTGGCCCGATCTGGACGAAAAAAATATGGGCGTAGAGGGCGCGACGAGCCCTTTCCAACGACCCCGGTCCGGTTGCTCCAGGTGCTATCGTTTCGGAGAAAAAATTGTTAAATAAAAATATTTTTTTCCTTTGTTACCTTTAAACCGTTATAACTCGGCTCCTATTGGTCCGATCTGGACGAAGACAATATGGTCGTAGAGGATGCGAGGAACCCTTTCCAATGACCCCGGTCCGGTTGCTCTAGGTGCTACCGTGTCGGAGAAAAATATTCTTAAATAAAAATATTTTTTTCCTTTTTTCCCATTAAACAGGTTTAACTCGGCTCCTATTGGTCTCATCTGGACGAAAAAAAAGGTCGTAGAGGACGCGAAGAAACCGTTCCAATGACCCCGGTCCGGTTGCTCCAGGTGCTATCGTTTCGGAGAAAAAATTGTTAAATAAAAATATTTTTTTCCTTTGTTACCTTTAAACCGTTATAACTCGGCTCCTATTGGTCCGATCTGGACGAAGACAATATGGTCGTAGAGGATGCGAGGAACCCTTTCCAATGACCCCGGTCCGGTTGTTCTAGGTGCTACCGTGTCGGAGAAAAATATTCTTAAATAAAAATATTTTTTTCCTTTTTTCCCATTAAACAGGTATAACTCGGCTCCTATTGGTCTCATCTGGACGACAAAAATATGGGCGTAGAGGGCACGACGAGCCCTTTCGAATGACCCCGGTCCGGTTCTTCTGGGTGCTATAGTTTTGGAGAACAAAATTGTTAAAGAAAAATTTTTTTTTCCTTTGTTCCCTTTAAACCGTTATAACTCGGCTCCTGTTGGTCCGATCTGGACGAAAAAAATATGGGCGTAGAGGGCGCGACGAGCCCTTTCCAACGACCCCGGTACGGTTCTCCTACGTTCTATAGTTTCGGAGAAAAAAATTGTTAAATAAAAATTTTTTTTCCTTTGTTCCCTTTAAACCGTTATAACTCGGCTCCTATTGGTCCGATCTGGACGAAAAAAATATGGGCGTAGAGGGCGCGACGAGCCCTTTCCAACAAACCCGGTCCGGTTCTCCTAGGTGCTATAGTTTCGGAGAAAAAAATTGTTAAAGAAAAATTTTTTTTTCCTTTGTTCCCTTTAACCGTTATAACTCGGCTCCTGTTGGTCCGATCTGTACGAAAAAAATATCGGCGTAGAGCGCGCGACGAGCCCTTTCCAATGACCCCGGTCCGGTTCTCCTAGGTGCTATAGTTTCGGAGAAAAAAATTGTTAAACAAAAATTTTTTTTCCTTTGTTCCCTTTAAACCGTTATAACTCGCCTCCTATTGGTCCGATCTGGGCGGAAAAAATATGGGCGCAGAGGGCGCGGCGAGCCCTTTCAATGACCCCGGTCCGGTTCTCCTAGGTGCTATAGTTTCGGAGAAAAAAATTGTTAAAGAAAAATTTTTTTTTCCTTTGTTCCCTTTAAACCGTTATAACTCGGCTCCTGTTGGCCCGATCTGGACGAAAAAAATATGGGCGTAGAGGGCGCGACGAGCCCTTTCCAACGACCCCGGTCCGGTTCTCCTAGGTGCTATAGTTTCGGAGAAAAAAATTGTTAAATAAAAATTTTTTTTCCTTTGTTCCCTTTAAACCGTTATAACTCGGCTCCTGTTGGCCCGATCTGGACGAAAAAAATATGGGCGTAGAGGGCGCGACGAGCCCTTTCCAACGACCCCGGTCCGGTTGCTCCAGGTGCTATCGTTTCGGAGAAAAAATTGTTAAATAAAAATATTTTTTTCCTTTGTTACCTTTAAACCGTTATAACTCGGCTCCTATTGGTCCGATCTGGACGAAGACAATATGGTCGTAGAGGATGCGAGGAACCCTTTCCAATGACCCCGGTCCGGTTGCTCTAGGTGCTACCGTGTCGGAGAAAAATATTCTTAAATAAAAATATTTTTTTCCTTTTTTCCCATTAAACAGGTATAACTCGGCTCCTATTGGTCTCATCTGGACGACAAAAATATGGGCGTAGATGGCGCGACGAGCCCTTTCGAATGACCCCGGTCCGGTTCTCCTAGGTGCTATAGTTTTGGAGAAAAAAATTGTTAAAGAAAAATTTTTTTCTCCTTTGTTCCCTTTAAACCGTTATAACTCGGCTCCTGTTGGTCCGATCTGGACTAAAAAAATTTGGGCGTAGAGGGCGCGACGAGCCCTTTCCAATGACCCCGGTACGGTTCTCCTAGGTGCTATACTTTCGGAGAAAAAAATTGTTAAAGAAAAATTTTTTTTTCCTTTGTTCCCTTTAAACCGTTATAACTCGGCTCCTATTGGTCCGATCTGGACGAAAAAAATATGGGCGTAGAGGGCGCGACGAGCCCTCCCGATTGACCCCGGTCCGGTTCTCCTAGGTGCTATATGTTTGGAGAAAAAAATTGTTAAAGAAAAATTTTTTTTTCCTTTGTTCCCTTTAAACCGTTATAACTCGGCTCCTGTCGGTCCGATCTGGACGAAAAAAATTTGGGCGTAGAGGGAGCGACGAGCCCTTTCCAATGACCCCGGTCGGGTTCTCCTAGGTGCTATAGTTTCGGAGAAAAAAATTGTTAAAGAAAAATTTTTTTTTCCTTTGTTCCCTTTAAACCGTTATAACTCGGCTCCTGTTTGTCTGATCTGGACGAAAAAAATATGGGCGTAGAGGGCGCGACGAGCCATTTCCAATGAGCCCGGTCCGGTTCTCCTAGGTGCTATAGTTTCGGAGAAAAAAATTGTTAAAGAAAAATTTTTTTCCCTTTGTTCCCTTTAAACCTTTATAACTCGGCTCCTATTGGTCCGATCTGGACGAAAAAAATATGGGCGTAGAGGGAGCGACGAGCCCTTTCCAATAACCCCGGTACGGTTCTCCTAGATTCTATAGTTTCGGAGAAAAAAATTGTTAAAGAAAAAGTTTTTTTCCTTTGTTCCGTTTAAACCGTTATAACTCGGCTCCTATTGGTCCGATCTGGACGAAAAAAATATGGGCGTAGAGGGCGCGACGAGCCCTTTCCAATGACCCCGGTACGGTTCTCCTACGTTCTATAGTTTCGGAGAAAAATATTCTTAAATAAAAATATTTTTTTCCTTTTTTCCCATTAAACAGGTATAACTCGGCTCCTGTTGGTCTCATCTGGACGAAAAAAATATGGGCGTAGAGGGCGCGACGAGCCCTTTCGAATGACCCCGGTCCGGTTCTCCTAGGTGCTATAGGTTCGGAGAAAAAAATTGTTAAAGAAAAATTTTTTTTCCTTTGTTCCCTTTAAACCGTTATAACTCGGCTCCTATTGGTCCGATCTGGACGGAAAAAATATGGGCGTAGAGGGCGCGGCGAGCCCTTTCCTACGACCCCGGTGCGGTTCTCCTAGATGCTATAGTTTCGGAGAAAAAAATTGTTAAAGAAAAAGTTTTTTTCCTTTGTTCCGTTTAAACCGTTATAACTCGGCTCCTATTGGTCCGATCTGGACGAAGACAATATGGTCGTAGAGGATGCGAGGAACCCTTTCCAATGACCCCGGTCCGGTACTCCTAGGTGCTATAGTTTCGGAGAAAAAAATTGTTAAAGAAAAATTTTTTTTTCCTTTGTTCCCTTTAAACCGTTATAACTCGGCTCCTATTGGTCCTATCTGGACGAAAAAAATATGGTTGCAGAGGGTGTGAAGAACCCATTCCAATAACCCCGGTCCGGTTGCTCTAGGTGCTACCGTGTCGGAGAAAAATATTCTTAAATAAAAATATTTTTTTCCTTTTTTCCCATTAAACAGGTATAACTCGGCTCCTATTGGTCTCATCTGGACGAAAAAAATAAGGGCGTAGATGGCGCAACGAGCCCTTTCGAATGACCCCGGTCCGGTTACTCCAGGTGCTATCGTTTCGGAGAAAAAATTGTTAAATGAAAATATTTTTTTCCTTTGTTACCTTTAAACCGTTATAACTCGGCTCCTATTGGTCCGATCTGGACGAAAAAAAAGGTCGTAGAGGACGCGAAGAACCCGTTCCAATGACCCCGGTCCGGTTGCTCCAGGTGCTATCGTTTCGGAGAAAAAATTGTTAAATAAAAATATTTTTTTCCTTTGTTCCCTTTAAACCGTTATAACTCGGCTCCTGTTGGTCCGATCTGGACGAAAAAAATTTGGGCGTAGAGGGCGCGACGAGCCCTTTCCAATGACCCGGGTCCGGTTCTCCTACGTTCTATAGTTTCGAAGGAAAAAATTGTTAAAGAAAAATTTTTTTTCCTTTGTTCCCTTTAAACCGTTATAACTCGGCTCTTATTGGTCCGATCTGGACGAAAAAAATATGGGCGTTGAGGGGGCGACGAGCCCTTTCCAATGACCCCGGTCCGGTTCTCCTAGGTGCTATAGTTTCGGAGAAAAAAATTGTTAAAGAAAAATTTTTTTTTCCTTTGTTCCCTTTAAACCGTTATAACTCGGCTCCTATTGGTCCTATCTGGACGAAAAAAATATGGTTGCAGAGGGTGTGAAGAACCCATTCCAATAACCCCGGTCCGGTTGCTCTAGGTGCTACCGTGTCGGAGAAAAATATTCTTAAATAAAAATATTTTTTTCCTTTTTTCCCATTAAACAGGTATAACTCGACTCCTATTGGTCTCATCTGGACGAAAAAAATAAGGGCGTAGAGGGCGCGACGAGCCATTTCCAATGACCCCGGTCCGGTTCTCCTAGGTGCTATAGTTTCGGAGAAAAAAATTGTTAAAGAAAAATTTTTCTTTCCTTCGTTCCCTTTAAACCGTTATAACTCGGCTCGTATTGGTCCGATCTGGACTAAAAAAATATGGGCGTAGAGTGCGCGACGAGCCCTTTCGAATGACCCCGGTCCGGTTCTCTTAGGTGCTATAGTTTCGGAGAAAAAAATTCTTAAAGAAAAATTTTTTTTCCTTTGTTCCCTTTAAACCGTTATAACTCGGCTGCTATTGGTCCGATCTGGACGAAAAAAATATGGGCCTAGAGGGCGCGACGAGCCATTTCCAATGACCCCGGTCCGGTTCTCCCACGTTCTATAGTTTCGAAGAAAAAATTGTTAAAGAAAAATTTTTTTTCCTTTGTTCCCTTTAAACCGTTATAACTCGGCTCCTATTGGTCCGATCTGGACGAAAAAAATATGGGCGTAGAGGGGGCGACGAGCCCTTTCCAATGACCCCGGTCCGGTTCTCCTAGGTGCTATAGTTTCGGAGAAAAAAATTGTTAAAGAAAAATTTTTTTTCCTTTGTTCCCTTTAAACCGTTATAACTCGGCTCCTATTGGTCCGATCTGGACGGAAAAAATATGGGCGTAGAGGGCGCGGCGAGCCCTTTCCTACGACCCCGGTCCGGTTCTCCTAGATGCTATAGTTTCGGAGAAAAAAATTGTTAAAGAAAAAGTTTTTTTCCTTTGTTCCGTTTAAACCGTTATAACTCGGCTCCTATTTGTCCGATCTGGACGAAAAAAATATGGGCGTAGAGGGCGCGACGAGCCCTTTCCAACGACCCCGGTACGGTTCTCCTACGTTCTATAGTTTCGGAGAAAAAAATTGTTAAAGAAAAATTTTTTTTCCTTTGTTCCCTTTAAACCGTTATAACTCGGCTCCTATTGATCCGATCTGGACGGAAAAAATATGGGCGTAGAGGGCGCGGCGAGCCCTTTCCAATGACCCCGGTCCGGTTCTCCTAGATTCTATAGTTTCGGAGAAAAAAATTGTTAAAGAAAAAGTTTTTTTCCTTTGTTCCGTTTAAACCGTTATAACTCGGCTCCTATTGGTCCGATCTGGACGAAAAAAATATGGGCGTAGAGGGCGCGACGAGCCCTTTCCAACGACCCCGGTACGGTTCTCCTACGTTCTATAGTTTCGGAGAAAAATATTCTTAAATAAAAATATTTTTTTCCTTTTTTCCCATTAAACAGGTATAACTCGGCTCCTGTTGGTCTCATCTGAACGAAAAAAATATGGGCGTAGAGGGCGCGACGAGCCCTTTCGAATGACCCCGGTCCGGTTCTCCTAGGTGCTATAGGTTCGGAGAAAAAAATTGTTAAAGAAAAATTTTTTTTCCTTTGTTCCCTTTAAACCGTTATAACTCGGCTCCTATTGGTCCGATCTGGACGGAAAAAATATGGGCGTAGAGGGCGCGGCGAGCCCTTTCCTACGACCCCGGTCCGGTTCTCCTAGATGCTATAGTTTCGGAGAAAAAAATTGTTAAAGAAAAAGTTTTTTTCCTTTGTTCCGTTTAAACCGTTATAACTCGGCTCCTATTGGTCCGATCTGGACGAAAAAAATATGGGCGTAGAGGGCGCGACGAGCCCTTTCCAACGACCCCGGTACGGTTCTCCTACGTTCTATAGTTTCGGAGAAAAAAATTGTTAAAGAAAAATTTTTTTTCCTTTGTTCCCTTTAAACCGTTATAACTCGGCTCCTATTGGTCCGATCTGGACGAAAAAAATATGGGCGTAGAGGGCGCGACGAGCCCTTTCCAATGACCCCGGTCCGGTTCTCCTAGATGCTATAGTTTCGGAGAAAAAAATTGTTAAAGAAAAATTTTTTTTCCTTTGTTCCCTTTAAACCGTTATAACTCGGCTCCTATTGGTCCGATCTGGACGAAAAAAATATGGGCGTAGAGGGCGCGACGAGCCCTTTCCAATGACCCCGGTCCGGTACTCCTAGGTGCTATAGTTTCGGAGAAAAAAATTGTTAAAGAAAAATTTTTTTTTCCTTTGTTCCCTTTAAACCGTTATAACTCGGCTCCTATTGGTCCGATCTGGGCGGAAAAAATATGGGCGCAGAGGGCGCGGCGAGCCCTTTCAATGACCCCGGTCCGGTTCTCCTAGGTGCTATAGTTTCGGAGAAAAAAATTGTTAAAGAAAAATTTTTTTTTCCTTTGTTCCCTTTAAACCGTTATAACTCGGCTCCTGTTGGCCCGATCTGGACGAAAAAAATATGGGCGTAGAGGGCGCGAAGAGCCCTTTCCAACGACCCCGGTCCGGTTGCTCTAGGTGCTACCGTGTCGGAGAAAAATATTCTTAAATAAAAATATTTTTTTCCTTTTTTCCCATTAAACAGGTATAACTCGGCTCCTATTGGTCTCATCTGGACGAAAAAAAAGGTCGTAGAGGACGCGAAGAACCCGTTCCAATGACCCCGGTCCGGTTGCTCCAGGTGCTATCGTTTCGGAGAAAAAATTGTTAAATAAAAATATTTTTTTCCTTTGTTCCCTTTAAACCGTTATAACTCGGCTCCTGTTGGTCCGATCTGGACGAAAAAAATTTGGGCGTAGAGGGCGCGACGAGCCCTTTCCAATGACCCCGGTCCGGTTCTTCTAGGTGCTATAGTTTCGGAGGAAAAAATTGTTAAAGAAAAATTTTTTTTTCCTTTGTTCCCTTTAAACCGTTATAACTCGGCTGCTATTGGTCCGATCTGGACGAAAAAAATATGGGCCTAGAGGGCGCGACGAGCCATTTCGAATGACCCCGGTCCGGTTCTCCTACGTTCTATAGTTTCGAAGAAAAAAATTGTTAAAGAAAAATTTTTTTTCCTTTGTTCCCTTTAAACCGTTATAACTCGGCTCTTATTGGTCCTATCTGGACGAAAAAAATATGGGCGTAGAGGGGGCGACGAGCCCTTTCCAATGACCCCGGTCCGGTTCTCCTAGGTGCTATAGTTTCGGAGAAAAAAATTGTTAAAGAAAAATTTTTTTTTCCTTTGTTCCCTTTAAACCGCTATAACTCGGCTCCTATTGGTCCTATCTGGACGAAAAAAATATGGTTGCAGAGGGTGTGAAGAACCCATTCCAATAACCCCGGTCCGGTTGCTCTAGGTGCTACCGTGTCGGAGAAAAATATTCTTAAATAAAAATATTTTTTTCCTTTTTTCCCATTAAACAGGTATAACTCGGCTCCTATTGGTCTCATCTGGACGAAAAAAATAAGGGCGTAGAGGGCGCAACGAGCCCTTTCGAATGACCCCGGTCCGGTTACTCCAGGTGCTATCGTTTCGGAGAAGAAATTGTTAAATAAAAATATTTTTTTCCTTTGTTACCTTTAAACCGTTATAACTCGGCTCCTATTGGTCCGATCTGGACGAAAAAAATATGGTTGCAGAGGGTGTGAAGAACCCATTCCAATAACCCCGGCCCGGTTGCTCTAGGTGCTACCGTGTCGGAGAAAAATATTCTTAAATAAAAATATTTTTTTCCTTTTTTCCCTTTAAACAGGTATAACTCGGCTCCTACTGGTCCGATCTGGACGAAAAAAAAGGTCGTAGAGGACGCGAAGAACCCGTTCCAATGACCCCGGTCCGGTTGCTCCAGGTGCTATCGTTTTGGAGAAAAAATTGTTAAATAAAAATATTTTTTTCCTTTGTTACCTTTAAACCGTTATAACTCGGCTCCTATTGGTCCGATCTGGACGAAAAAAAAGGTCGTAGAGGACGCGAAGAACCCGTTCCAATGACCCCGGTCCGGTTGCTCCAGGTGCTATCGTTTCGGAGAAAAAATTGTTAAATAAAAATATTTTTTTCCTTTGTTCCCTTTAAACCGTTATAACTCGGCTCCTGTTGGTCCGATCTGGACGAAAAAAATTTGGGCGTAGAGGGCGCGACGAGCCCTTTCCAATGACCCGGGTCCGGTTCTCCTACGTTCTATAGTTTCGAAGAAAAAAATTGTTAAAGAAAAATTTTTTTTCCTTTGTTCCCTTTAAACCGTTATAACTCGGCTCTTATTGGTCCGATCTGGACGAAAAAAATATGGGCGTTGAGGGGGCGACGAGCCCTTTCCAATGACCCCGGTCCGGTTCTCCTAGGTGCTATAGTTTCGGAGAAAAAAATTGTTAAAGAAAAATTTTTTTTTCCTTTGTTCCCTTTAAACCGTTATAACTCGGCTCCTATTGGTCCTATCTGGACGAAAAAAATATGGTTGCAGAGGGTGTGAAGAACCCATTCCAATAACCCCGGTCCGGTTGCTCTAGGTGCTACCGTGTCGGAGAAAAATATTCTTAAATAAAAATATTTTTTTCCTTTTTTCCCATTAAACAGGTATAACTCGGCTCCTATAGGTCTCATCTGGACGAAAAAAATAAGGGCGTAGAGGGCGCGACGAGCCCTTTCGAATGACCCCGGTCCGGTTACTCCAGGTGCTATCGTTTCGGAGAAAAAATTGTTAAATAAAAATATTTTTTTCCTTTGTTACCTTTAAACCGTTATAACTCGGCTCCTATTGGTCCGATCTGGACGAAAAAAATATGGTTGCAGAGGGTGTGAAGAACCCATTCCAATAACCCCGGTCCGGTTGCTCTAGGTGCTACCGTGTCGGAGAAAAATATTCTTAAATAAAAATATTTTTTTCCTTTTTTCCCATTAAACAGGTATAACTCGGCTCCTATTGGTCTCATCTGGACGAAAAAAATATGGGCGTAGAGGGCGCGGCGAGCCCTTTCGAATGACCCCGGTCCGGTTCTCCTAGGTGCTATAGTTTTGGAGAAAAAAATTGTTAAAGAAAAATTTTTTTTTCCTTTGTTCCCTTTAAACCGTTATAACTCGGCTCCTGTTGGTCCGATCTGGACGAAAAAAATTTGGGCGCAGAGGGCGCGACGAGCCCTTTCCAATGACCCCGGTCCGGTTCTCCTAGGTGCTATAGTTTCGGAGAAAAAAATTGTTAAAGAAAAATTTTTTTTTCCTTTGTTCCCTTTAAACCGCTATAACTCGGCTCCTATTGGTCCTATCTGGACGAAAAAAATATGGTTGCAGAGGGTGTGAAGAACCCATTCCAATAACCCCGGTCCGGTTGCTCTAGGTGCTACCGTGTCGGAGAAAAATATTCTTAAATAAAAATATTTTTTTCCTTTTTTCCCATTAAACAGGTATAACTCGGCTCCTATTGGTCTCATCTGGACGAAAAAAATAAGGGCGTAGAGGGCGCAACGAGCCCTTTCGAATGACCCCGGTCCGGTTACTCCAGGTGCTATCGTTTCGGAGAAGAAATTGTTAAATAAAAATATTTTTTTCCTTTGTTACCTTTAAACCGTTATAACTCGGCTCCTATTGGTCCGATCTGGACGAAAAAAATATGGTTGCAGAGGGTGTGAAGAACCCATTCCAATAACCCCGGCCCGGTTGCTCTAGGTGCTACCGTGTCGGAGAAAAATATTCTTAAATAAAAATATTTTTTTCCTTTTTTCCCTTTAAACAGGTATAACTCGGCTCCTACTGGTCCGATCTGGACGAAAAAAAAGGTCGTAGAGGACGCGAAGAACCCGTTCCAATGACCCCGGTCCGGTTGCTCCAGGTGCTATCGTTTTGGAGAAAAAATTGTTAAATAAAAATATTTTTTTCCTTTGTTACCTTTAAACCGTTATAACTCGGCTCCTATTGGTCCGATCTGGACGAAAAAAAAGGTCGTAGAGGACGCGAAGAACCCGTTCCAATGACCCCGGTCCGGTTGCTCCAGGTGCTATCGTTTCGGAGAAAAAATTGTTAAATAAAAATATTTTTTTCCTTTGTTCCCTTTAAACCGTTATAACTCGGCTCCTGTTGGTCCGATCTGGACGAAAAAAATTTGGGCGTAGAGGGCGCGACGAGCCCTTTCCAATGACCCGGGTCCGGTTCTCCTACGTTCTATAGTTTCGAAGAAAAAAATTGTTAAAGAAAAATTTTTTTTCCTTTGTTCCCTTTAAACCGTTATAACTCGGCTCTTATTGGTCCGATCTGGACGAAAAAAATATGGGCGTAGAGGGGGCGACGAGCCCTTTCCAATGACCCCGGGCCGGTTCTCCTAGGTGCTATAGTTTCGGAGAAAAAAATTGTTAAAGAAAAATTTTTTTTTCCTTTGTTCCCTTAAAACCGTTATAACTCGGCTCCTATTGGTCCTATCTGGACGAAAAAAATATGGTTGCAGAGGGTGTGAAGAACCCATTCCAATAACCCCGGTCCGGTTGCTCTAGGTGCTACCGTGTCGGAGAAAAATATTCTTAAATAAAAATATTTTTTTCCTTTTTTCCCATTAAACAGGTATAACTCGGCTCCTATTGGTCTCATCTGGACGAAAAAAATAAGGGCGTAGAGGGCGCGACGAGCCCTTTCGAATGACCCCGGTCCGGTTACTCCAGGTGCTATCGTTTCGGAGAAAAAATTGTTAAATAAAAATATTTTTTTCCTTTGTTACCTTTAAACCGTTATAACTCGGCTCCTATTGGTCCGATCTGGACGAAAAAAATATGGTTGCAGAGGGTGTGAAGAACCCATTCCAATAACCCCGGTCCGGTTGCTCTAGGTGCTACCGTGTCGGAGAAAAATATTCTTAAATAAAAATATTTTTTTCCTTTTTTCCCATTAAACAGGTATAACTCGGCTCCTATTGGTCTCATCTGGACGAAAAAAATATGGGCGTAGAGGGCGCGGCGAGCCCTTTCGAATGACCCCGGTCCGGTTCTCCTAGGTGCTATAGTTTTGGAGAAAAAAATTGTTAAAGAAAAATTTTTTTTTCCTTTGTTCCCTTTAAACCGTTATAACTCGGCTCCTGTTGGTCCGATCTGGACGAAAAAAATTTGGGCGCAGAGGGCGCGACGAGCCCTTTCCAATGACCCCGGTCCGGTTCTCCTAGGTGCTATAGTTTCGGAGAAAAAAATTGTTAAAGAAAAATTTTTTTTTCCTTCGTTCACTTTAAACCGTTATAACTCGGCTCCTATTGGTCCGATCTGGACTAAAAAAATATGGGCGTAGAGTGCGCGACGAGCCCTTTCGAATGACCCCGGTCCGGTTCTCTTAGGTGCTATAGTTTCGGAGAAAAAAATTCTTAAAGAAAAATTTTTTTTCCTTTGTTCCCTTTAAACCGTTATAACTCGGCTGCTATTGGTCCGATCTGGACGAAAAAAATATGGGCCTAGAGGGCGCGACGAGCCATTTCCAATGACCCCGGTCCGGTTCTCCCACGTTCTATAGTTTCGAAGAAAAAAATTGTTAAAGAAAAATTTTTTTTCCTTTGTTCCCTTTAAACCGTTATAACTCGGCTCCTATTGGTCCGATCTGGACGAAAAAAATATGGGCGTAGAGGGGGCGACGAGCCCTTTCCAATGACCCCGGTCCGGTTCTCCTAGGTGCTATAGTTTCGGAGAAAAAAATTGTTAAAGAAAAATTTTTTTTTCCTTTGTTCCCTTTAAACCGTTATAACTCGGCTCCTATTGGTCCGATCTGGACGGAAAAAATATGGGCGTAGAGGGCGCGACGAGCCCTTTCCAACGACCCCGGTCCGGTTGCTCTAGGTGCTACCGTGTCGGAGAAAAATATTCTTAAATAAAAATATTTTTTTCCTTTTTTCCCATTAAACAGGTATAACTCGGCTCCTATTGGTCTCATCTGGACGAAAAAAAAGGTCGTAGAGGACGCGAAGAACCCGTTCCAATGACCCCGGTCCGGTTGCTCCAGGTGCTATCGTTTCGGAGAAAAAATTGTTAAATAAAAATATTTTTTTCCTTTGTTCCCTTTAAATTGTTATAACTCGGCTCCTGTTGGTCCGATCTGGACGAAAAAAATTTTGGCGTAGAGGGCGCGACGAGCCCTTTCCAATGACCCCGGTCCGGTTCTTCTAGGTGCTATAGTTTCGGAGAAAAAAATTGTTAAAGAAAAATTTTTTTTTCCTTTGTTCCCTTTAAACCGTTATAACTCGGCTCCTATTGGTCCTATCTGGACGAAAAAAATATGGTTGCAGAGGGTGTGAAGAACCCATTCCAATAACCCCGGTCCGGTTGCTCTAGGTGCTACCGTGTCGGAGAAAAATATTCTTAAATAAAAATATTTTTTTCCTTTTTTCCCATTAAACAGGTATAACTCGGCTCCTATTGGTCTCATCTGGACGAAAAAAATAAGGGCGTAGATGGCGCAACGAGCCCTTTCGAATGACCCCGGTCCGGTTACTCCAGGTGCTATCGTTTCGGAGAAAAAATTGTTAAATAAAAATATTTTTTTCCTTTGTTACCTTTAAACCGTTATAACTCGGCTCCTATTTGTCCGATCTGGACGAAAAAAATATGGTTGCAGAGGGTGTGAAGAACCCATTCCAATAACCCCGGTCCGGTTGCTCTAGGTGCTACCGTGTCGGAGAAAAATATTCTTAAATAAAAATATTTTTTTCCTTTTTTCCCATTAAACAGGTATAACTCGGCTCCTATTGGTCTCATCTGGACGAAAAAAATATGGGCGTAGAGGGCGCGGCGAGCCCTTTCGAATGACCCCGGTCCGGTTCTCCTAGGTGCTATAGTTTTGGAGAAAAAAATTGTTAAAGAAAAATTTTTTTTTCCTTTGTTCCCTTTAAACCGTTATAACTCGGCTCCTGTTGGTCCGATCTGGACGAAAAAAATTTGGGCGTAGAGGGCGCGACGAGCCCTTTCCAATGACCCCGGTCCGGTTCTCCTAGGTGCTATAGTTTCGGAGAAAAAAATTCTTAAAGAAAAATTTTTTTTTCCTTTGTTCCCTTTAAACCGTTATAACTCGGCTCCTGTTGGTCCGATCTGGACGAAAAAAATTTGGGCGTAGAGTGCGCGACGAGCCCTTTCGAATGACCCCGGTCCGGTTCTCTTAGGTGCTATAGTTTCGGAGAAAAAAATTCTTAAAGAAAAATTTTTTTTTCCTTTGTTCCCTTTAAACCGTTATAACTCGGCTCCTATTGGTCCTATCTGGACGAAAAAAATATGGTTGCAGAGGGTGTGAAGAACCCATTCCAATAACCCCGGTCCGGTTGCTCTAGGTGCTACCGTGTCGGAGAAAAATATTCTTAAATAAAAATATTTTTTTCCTTTTTTCCCATTAAACAGGTATAACTCGGCTCCTATTGGTCTCATCTGGACGAAAAAAATAAGGGCGTAGAGGGCGCGACGAGCCCTTTCCAATGACCCCGGTCCGGTTCTCCTAGGTGCTATAGTTTCGGAGAAAAAAATTGTTAAAGAAAAATTTTTTTTTCCTTTGTTCCCTTTAAACCGTTATAACTCGGCTCCTGTTGGTCCGATCTGGACGAAAAAAATTTGGGCGTAGAGTGCGCGACGAGCGCTTTCGAATGACCCCGGTCCGGTTCTCTTAGGTGCTATAGTTTCGGAGAAAAAAATTCTTAAAGAAAAATTTTTTTTTCCTTTGTTCCCTTTAAACCGTTATAACTCGGCTCCTATTGGTCCTATCTGGACGAAAAAAATATGGTTGCAGAGGGTGTGAAGAACCCATTCCAATAACCCCGGTCCGGTTGCTCTAGGTGCTACCGTGTCGGAGAAAAATATTCTTAAATAAAAATATTTTTTTCCTTTTTTCCCATTAAACAGGTATAACTCGGCTCCTATTGGTCTCATCTGGACGAAAAAAATAAGGGCGTAGAGGGCGCGACGAGCCCTTTCGAATGACCCCGGTCCGGTTACTCCAGGTGCTATCGTTTCGGAGAAAAAATTGTTAAATAAAAATATTTTTTTCCTTTGTTACCTTTAAACCGTTATAACTCGGCTCCTATTGGTCCGATCTGGACGAAGACAATATGGTCGTAGAGGATGCGAGGAACCCGTTCCAATGACCCCGGTCCGGTTGCTCCAGGTGCTATCGTTTCGGAGAAAAAATTGTTAAATAAAAATATTTTTTTCCTTTGTTCCCTTTAAACCGTTATAACTCGGCTCCTGTTGGTCCGATCTGGACGAAAAAAATTTGGGCGTAGAGGGCGCGACGAGCCCTTTCCAATGACCCGGGTCCGGTTCTCCTACGTTCTATAGTTTCGAAGAAAAAAATTGTTAAAGAAAAATTTTTTTTCCTTTGTTCCCTTTAAACCTTTATAACTCGGCTCCTATTGGTCCGATCTGGACGAAAAAAATATGGTTGCAGAGGGTGTGAAGAACCCATTCCAATAACCCCGGTCCGGTTACTCCAGGTGCTATCGTTTCGGAGAAAAAATTGTTAAATAAAAATATTTTTTTCCTTTGTTACCTTTAAACCGTTATAACTCGGCTCCTATTGGTCCGATCTGGACGAAGACAATACGGTCGTAGAGGATGCGAGGAACCCTTTCCAATGACCCCGGTCCGGTTGCTCTAGGTGCTACCGTGTCGGAGAAAAATATTCTTAAATAAAAATATTTTTTTCCTTTTTTCCCATTAAACAGGTATAACTCGGCTCCTATTGGTCTCATCTGGACGAAAAAAATATGGGCGTAGAGTGCGCGACGAGCCCTTTCGAATTACCCCGGTCCGGTTCTCTTAGGTGCTATAGTTTCGGAGAAAAAAATTCTTAAAGAAAAATTTTTTTTCCTTTGTTCCCTTTAAACCGTTATAACTCGGCTGCTATTGGTCCGATCTGGACGAAAAAAATATGGGCCTAGAGGGCGCGACGAGCCATTTCCAATGACCCCGGTCCGGTTCTCCCACGTTCTATAGTTTCGAAGAAAAAAATTGTTAAAGAAAAATTTTTTTTCCTTTGTTCCCTTTAAACCGTTATAACTCGGCTCGTATTGGTCCGATCTGGACGAAAAAAATATGGGCGTAGAGGGGGCGACGAGCCCTTTCCAATGACCCCGGTCCGGTTCTCCTAGGTGCTATAGTTTCGGAGAAAAAAATTGTTAAAGAAAAATTTTTTTTTCCTTTGTTCCCTTTAAACCGTTATAACTCGGCTCCTGTTTGTCTGATCTGGACGAAAAAAATATGGGCGTAGAGGGCGCGACGAGCCATTTCCAATGAGCCCGCTACGGTTCTCCTAGGTGCTATAGTTTCGGAGAAAAAAATTGTTAAAGAAAAATTTTTTTTTCCTTTGTTCCCTTTAAACCGTTATAACTCGGCTCTTATTGGTCCGATCTGGACAAAAAAAATATGGGCGTAGAGGGGGCGACGAGCCCTTTCCAATGACCCCGGTACGGTTCTCCTAGGTGCTATATTTTCGGAGAAAAAAATTGTTAAAGAAAAATTTTTTTTTCCTTTGTTCCCTTTAAACCGTTATAACTCGGCTCCTATTGGTCCTATCTGGACGAAAAAAATATGGTTGCAGAGGGTGTGAAGAACCCATTCCAATAACCCCGGTCCGGTTGCTCTAGGTGCTACCGTGTCGGAGAAAAATATTCTTAAATAAAAATATTTTTTTCCTTTTTTCCCATTAAACAGGTATAACTCGGCTCCTATTGGTCTCATCTGGACGAAAAAAATAAGGGCGTAGAGGGCGCGACGAGCCCTTTCGAATGACCCCGGTCCGGTTACTCCAGGTGCTATCGTTTCGGAGAAAAAATTGTTAAATAAAAATATTTTTTTCCTTTGTTACCTTTAAACCGTTATAACTCGGCTCCTATTGGTCCGATCTGGACGAAGACAATACGGTCGTAGAGGATGCGAGGAACCCTTTCCAATGACCCCGGTCCGGTTGCTCTAGGTGCTACCGTGTCGGAGAAAAATATTCTTAAATAAAAATATTTTTTTCCTTTTTTCCCATTAAACAGGTATAACTCGGCTCCTATTGGTCTCATCTGGACGAAAAAAATTTGGGCGTAGAGGGCGCGACGAGCCATTTCCAATGACCCCGGTCCGGTTCTCCTAGGTGCTATAGTTTCGGAGAAAAAAATTGTTAAAGAAAAATTTTTTTTTCCTTCGTTCCCTTTAAACCGTTATAACTCGGCTCCTATTGGTCCGATCTGGACGAAAAAAATATGGGCGTAGAGTGCGCGACGAGCCCTTTCGAATGACCCCGGTCCGGTTCTCTTAGGTGCTATAGTTTCGGAGAAAAAAATTCTTAAAGAAAAATTTTTTTTTCCTTTGTTCCCTTTAAACCGTTATAACTCGGCTCCTGTTGGACCGATCTGGACGAAAAAAATTTGGGCGTAGAGGGCGCGACGAGCCCTTTCCAATGACCCCGGTCCGGTTCTCCTAGGTGCTATAGTTTCGGAGAAAAAAATTGTTAAAGAATAATTTTTCTTTCCTTCGTTCCCTTTAAACCGTTATAACTCGGCTCCTATTGGTCCGATCTGGACTAAAAAAATATGGGCGTAGAGTGCGCGACGAGCCCTTTCGAATTACCCCGGTCCGGTTCTCTTAGGTGCTATAGTTTCGGAGAAAAAAATTGTTAAAGAAAAATTTTTTTTCCTTTGTTCCCTTTAAACCGTTATAACTCGGCTGCTATTGGTCCGATCTGGACGAAAAAAATATGGGCCTAGAGGGCGCGACGAGCCATTTCCAATGACCCCGGTCCGGTTCTCCCACGTTCTATAGTTTCGAAGAAAAAAATTGTTAAAGAAAAATTTTTTTTCCTTTGTTCCCTTTAAACCGTTATAACTCGGCTCGTATTGGTCCGATCTGGACGAAAAAAATATGGGCGTAGAGGGGGCGACGAGCCCTTTCCAATGACCCCGGTCCGGTTCTCCTAGGTGCTATAGTTTCGGAGAAAAAAATTGTTAAAGAAAAATTTTTTTTTCCTTTGTTCCCTTTAAACCGTTATAACTCGGCTCCTGTTTGTCTGATCTGGACGAAAAAAATATGGGCGTAGAGGGCGCGACGAGCCATTTCCAATGAGCCCGCTCCGGTTCTCCTAGGTGCTATAGTTTCGGAGAAAAAAATTGTTAAAGAAAAATTTTTTTCCCTTTGTTCCCTTTAAACCTTTATAACTCGGCTCCTATTGGTCCGATCTGGACGAAAAAAATATGTGCGTAGAGGGAGCGAAGAGCCCTTTCCAATAACCCCGGTCCGGTTCTCCTAGCTGCTATAGGTTCGGAGAAAAAAATTGTTAAAGAAAAATATTTTTTTCCTTTGTTCCCTTTAAACCGTTATAACTCGGCTCCTATTGGTCCGATCTGGACGGAAAAAATATGGGCGTAGAGGGCGCGGCGAGCCCTTTCCAACGACCCCGGTCCGGTTCTCCTAGATGCTATAGTTTCGGAGAAAAAAATTGTTAAAGAAAAAGTTTTTTTCCTTTGTTCCGTTTAAACCGTTATAACTCGGCTCCTATTGGTCCGATCTGGACGAAAAAAATATGGGCATAGAGGGCGCGAAGAGCCCTTTCCAACGACCCCGGTCCGGTTCTCCTAGGTGCTATAGTTTCGGAGAAAAAAATTGTTAAAGACAAAATTTTTTTTTCCTTTGTTCCCTTTAAACCGTTATAACTCGGCTCCTGTTAGCCCGATCTGGACGAAAAAAATATGGGCGTAGAGGGCGCGACGAGCCCTTTCCAACGACCCCGGTCTGGTTTCTCTAGGTGCTACCGTGTCGGAGAAAAATATTCTTAAATAAAAATATTTTTTTCCTTTTTTCCCATTAAACAGGTATAACTCGGCTCCTATTGGTCTCATCTGGACGAAAAAAAAGGTCGTAGAGGACGCGAAGAACCCGTTCCAATGACCCCGGTCCGGTTGCTCCAGGTGCTATCGTTTCGGAGAAAAAATTGTTAAATAAAAATATTTTTTTCCTTTGTTCCCTTTAAACCGTTATAACTCGGCTCGTATTGGTCCGATCTGGACTAAAAAAATATGGGCGTAGAGTGCGCGACGAGCCCTTTCGAATGACCCCGGTCCGGTTCTCTTAGGTGCTATAGTTTCGGAGAAAAAAATTCTTAAAGAAAAATTTTTTTTTCCTTTGTTCCCTTTAAACCGTTATAACTCGGCTCCTATTGGTCCTATCTGGACGAAAAAAATATGGTTGCAGAGGGTGTGAAGAACCCATTCCAATAACCCCGGTCCGGTTGCTCTAGGTGCTACCGTGTCGGAGAAAAATATTCTTAAATAAAAATATTTTTTTCCTTTTTTCCCATTAAACAGGTATAACTCGGCTCCTATTGGTCTCATCTGGACGAAAAAAATAAGGGCGTAGAGGGCGCGACGAGCCCTTTCGAATGACCCCGGTCCGGTTACTCCAGGTGCTATCGTTTCGGAGAAAAAATTGTTAAATAAAAATATTTTTTTCCTTTGTTACCTTTAAACCGTTATAACTCGGCTCCTATTGGTCCGATCTGGACGAAGACAATATGGTCGTAGAGGATGCGAGGAACCCGTTCCAATGACCCCGGTCCGGTTGCTCCAGGTGCTATCGTTTCGGAGAAAAAATTGTTAAATAAAAATATTTTTTTCCTTTGTTCCCTTTAAACCGTTATAACTCGGCTCCTGTTGGTCCGATCTGGACGAAAAAAATTTGGGCGTAGAGGGCGCGACGAGCCCTTTCCAATGACCCGGGTCCGGTTCTCCTACGTTCTATAGTTTCGAAGAAAAAAATTGTTAAAGAAAAATTTTTTTTCCTTTGTTCCCTTTAAACCGTTATAACTCGGCTCTTATTGGTCCGATCTGGACGAAAAAAATATGGGCGTAGAGGGGGCGACGAGCCCTTTCCAATGACCCCGGTCCGGTTCTCCTAGGTGCTATAGTTTCGGAGAAAAAAATTGTTAAAGAAAAATTTTTTTTTCCTTTGTTCCCTTTAAACCGTTATAACTCGGCTCCTATTGGTCCTATCTGGACGAAAAAAATATGGTTGCAGAGGGTGTGAAGAACCCATTCCAATAACCCCGGTCCGGTTGCTCTAGGTGCTACCGTGTCGGAGAAAAATATTCTTAAATAAAAATATTTTTTTCCTTTTTTCCCATTAAACAGGTATAACTCGGCTCCTATTGGTCTCATCTGGACGAAAAAAATAAGGGCGTAGAGGGCGCGACGAGCCCTTTCGAATGACCCCGGTCCGGTTACTCCAGGTGCTATCGTTTCGGAGAAAAAATTGTTAAATAAAAATATTTTTTTCCTTTGTTACCTTTAAACCGTTATAACTCGGCTCCTATTGGTCCGATCTGGACGAAGACAATATGGTCGTAGAGGATGCGAGGAACCCGTTCCAATGACCCCGGTCCGGTTGCTCCAGGTGCTATCGTTTCGGAGAAAAAATTGTTAAATAAAAATATTTTTTTCCTTTGTTCCCTTTAAACCGTTATAACTCGGCTCCTGTTGGTCCGATCTGGACGAAAAAAATTTGGGCGTAGAGGGCGCGACGAGCCCTTTCCAATGACCCGGGTCCGGTTCTCCTACGTTCTATAGTTTCGAAGAAAAAAATTGTTAAAGAAAAATTTTTTTTCCTTTGTTCCCTTTAAACCGTTATAACTCGGCTCTTATTGGTCCGATCTGGACGAAAAAAATATGGGCGTAGAGGGGGCGACGAGCCCTTTCCAATGACCCCGGTCCGGTTACTCCAGGTGCTATCGTTTCGGAGAAAAAATTGTTAAATAAAAATATTTTTTTCCTTTGTTACCTTTAAACCGTTATAACTCGGCTCCTATTGGTCCTATCTGGACGAAAAAAATATGGTTGCAGAGGGTGTGAAGAACCCATTCCAATAACCCCGGTCCGGTTGCTCTAGGTGCTACCGTGTCGGAGAAAAATATTCTTAAATAAAAATATTTTTTTCCTTTTTTCCCATTAAACAGGTATAACTCGGCTCCTATTGGTCTCATCTGGACGAAAAAAATAAGGGCGTAGAGGGCGCGACGAGCCCTTTCGAATGACCCCGGTCCGGTTACTCCAGGTGCTATCGTTTCGGAGAAAAAATTGTTAAATAAAAATATTTTTTTCCTTTGTTACCTTTAAACCGTTATAACTCGGCTCCTATTGGTCCGATCTGGACGAAGACAATATGGTCGTAGAGGATGCGAGGAACCCTTTCCAATGACCCCGGTCCGGTTGCTCTAGGTGCTACCGTGTCGGAGAAAAATATTCTTAAATAAAAATATTTTTTTCCTTTTTTCCCATTAAACAGGTATAACTCGGCTCCTATTGGTCTCATCTGGACGAAAAAAATATGGGCGTAGAGGGCGCGACGAGCCCTTTCGAATGACCCCGGTCCGGTTCTCCTAGGTGCTATAGTTTTGGAGAAAAAAATTGTTAAAGAAAAATTTTTTTTTCCTTTGTTCCCTTTAAACCGTTATAACTCGGCTCCTGTTGGTCCGATCTGGACGAAAAAAATTTGGGCGTAGAGGGCGCGACGAGCCACTTCCAATGACCCCGGTCCGGTTCTCCTAGGTGCTATAGTTTCGGAGAAAAAAATTGTTAAAGAAAAATTTTTTTTTCCTTCGTTCCCTTTAAACCGTTATAACTCGGCTCCTATTGGTCCGATCTGGACGAAAAAAATATGGGCGTAGAGTGCGCGACGAGCCCTTTCGAATGACCCCGGTCCGGTTCTCTTAGGTGCTATAGTTTCGGAGAAAAAAATTCTTAAAGAAAAATTTTTTTTTCCTTTGTTCCCTTTAAACCGTTATAACTCGGCTCCTGTTGGTCCGATCTGGACGAAAAAAATTTGGGCGTAGAGGGCGCGACGAGCCCTTTCCAATGACCCCGGTCCGGTTCTCCTAGGTGCTATAGTTTCGGAGAAAAAAATTGTTAAAGAAAAATTTTTCTTTCCTTCGTTCCCTTTAAACCGTTATAACTCGGCTCCTATTGGTCCGATCTGGACTAAAAAAATATGGGCGTAGAGTGCGCGACGAGCCCTTTCGAATTACCCCGGTCCGGTTCTCTTAGGTGCTATAGTTTCGGAGAAAAAAATTCTTAAAGAAAAATTTTTTTTCCTTTGTTCCCTTTAAACCGTTATAACTCGGCTGCTATTGGTCCGATCTGGACGAAAAAAATATGGGCCTAGAGGGCGCGACGAGCCATTTCCAATGACCCCGGTCCGGTTCTCCCACGTTCTATAGTTTCGAAGAAAAAAATTGTTAAAGAAAAATTTTTTTTCCTTTGTTCCCTTTAAACCGTTATAACTCGGCTCGTATTGGTCCGATCTGGACGAAAAAAATATGGGCGTAGAGGGGGCGACGAGCCCTTTCCAATGACCCGGGTCCGGTTCTCCTACGTTCTATAGTTTCGAAGAAAAAAATTGTTAAAGAAAAATTTTTTTTCCTTTGTTCCCTTTAAACCGTTATAACTCGGCTCTTATTGGTCCGATCTGGACGAAAAAAATATGGGCGTAGAGGGGGCGACGAGCCCTTTCCAATGACCCCGGTCCGGTTCTCCTAGGTGCTATAGTTTCGGAGAAAAAAATTGTTAAAGAAAAATTTTTTTTTCCTTTGTTCCCTTTAAACCGTTATAACTCGGCTCCTGTTGGTCCGATCTGGACGAAAAAAATTTGGGCGTAGAGGGCGCGACGAGCCCTTTCCAATGACCCCGGTCCGGTTCTCCTAGGTGCTATAGTTTCGGAGAAAAAAATTGTTAAAGAAAAATTTTTCTTTCCTTCGTTCCCTTTAAACCGTTATAACTCGGCTCCTATTGGTCCGATCTGGACTAAAAAAATATGGGCGTAGAGTGCGCGACGAGCCCTTTCGAATTACCCCGGTCCGGTTCTCTTAGGTGCTATAGTTTCGGAGAAAAAAATTCTTAAAGAAAAATTTTTTTTCCTTTGTTCCCTTTAAACCGTTATAACTCGGCTGCTATTGGTCCGATCTGGACGAAAAAGATATGGGCCTAGAGGGCGCGACGAGCCATTTCCAATGACCCCGGTCCGGTTCTCCCACGTTCTATAGTTTCGAAGAAAAAAATTGTTAAAGAAAAATTTTTTTTCCTTTGTTCCCTTTAAACCGTTATAACTCGGCTCGTATTGTTCCGATCTGGACGAAAAAAATATGGGCGTAGAGGGGGCGACGAGCCCTTTCCAATGACCCCGGTCCGGTTCTCCTAGGTGCTATAGTTTCGGAGAAAAAAATTGTTAAAGAAAAATATTTTTTTCCTTTGTTCCCTTTAAACCGTTATAACTCGGCTCCTATTGGTCCGATCTGGACGGAAAAAATATGGGCGTAGAGGGCGCGGCGAGCACTTTCCAACGACCCCGGTCCGGTTCTCCTAGATGCTATAGTTTCGGAGAAAAAAATTGTTAAAGAAAAAGTTTTTTTCCTTTGTTCCGTTTAAACCGTTATAACTCGGCTCCTATTGGTCCGATCTGGACGAAAAAAATATGGGCGTAGAGGGCGCGAAGAGCCCTTTCCAACGACCCCGGTCCGGTTCTCCTAGGTGCTATAGTTTCGGAGAAAAAAATTGTTAAAGACAAAATTTTTTTTTCCTTTGTTCCCTTTAAACCGTTATAACTCGGCTCCTGTTAGCCCGATCTGGACGAAAAAAATATGGGCGTAGAGGGCGCGACGAGCCCTTTCCAACGACCCCGGTCCGGTTTCTCTAGGTGCTACCGTGTCGGAGAAAATTATTCTTAAATAAAAATATTTTTTTCCTTTTTTCCCATTAAACAGGTATAACTCGGCTCCTATTGGTCTCATCTGGACGAAAAAAAAGGTCGTAGAGGACGCGAAGAACCCGTTCCAATGACCCCGGTCCGGTTGCTCCAGGTGCTATCGTTTCGGAGAAAAAATTGTTAAATAAAAATATTTTTTTCCTTTGTTCCCTTTAAACCGTTATAACTCGGCTCGTATTGGTCCGATCTGGACTAAAAAAATATGGGCGTAGAGTGCGCGACGAGCCCTTTCGAATGACCCCGGTCCGGTTCTCTTAGGTGCTATAGTTTCGGAGAAAAAAATTCTTAAAGAAAAATTTTTTTTTCCTTTGTTCCCTTTAAACCGTTATAACTCGGCTCCTATTGGTCCTATCTGGACGAAAAAAATATGGTTGCAGAGGGTGTGAAGAACCCATTCCAATAACCCCGGTCCGGTTGCTCTAGGTGCTACCGTGTCGGAGAAAAATATTCTTAAATAAAAATATTTTTTTCCTTTTTTCCCATTAAACAGGTATAACTCGGCTCCTATTGGTCTCATCTGGACGAAAAAAATAAGGGCGTAGAGGGCGCGACGAGCCCTTTCGAATGACCCCGGTCCGGTTACTCCAGGTGCTATCGTTTCGGAGAAAAAATTGTTAAATAAAAATATTTTTTTCCTTTGTTACCTTTAAACCGTTATAACTCGGCTCCTATTGGTCCGATCTGGACGAAGACAATATGGTCGTAGAGGATGCGAGGAACCCGTTCCAATGACCCCGGTCCGGTTGCTCCAGGTGCTATCGTTTCGGAGAAAAAATTGTTAAATAAAAATATTTTTTTCCTTTGTTCCCTTTAAACCGTTATAACTCGGCTCCTGTTGGTCCGATCTGGACGAAAAAAATTTGGGCGTAGAGGGCGCGACGAGCCCTTTCCAATGACCCGGGTCCGGTTCTCCTACGTTCTATAGTTTCGAAGAAAAAAATTGTTAAAGAAAAATTTTTTTTCCTTTGTTCCCTTTAAACCGTTATAACTCGGCTCTTATTGGTCCGATCTGGACGAAAAAAATATGGGCGTAGAGGGGGCGACGAGCCCTTTCCAATGACCCCGGTCCGGTTCTCCTAGGTGCTATAGTTTCGGAGAAAAAAATTGTTAAAGAAAAATTTTTTTTTCCTTTGTTCCCTTTAAACCGTTATAACTCGGCTCCTATTGGTCCTATCTGGACGAAAAAAATATGGTTGCAGAGGGTGTGAAGAACCCATTCCAATAACCCCGGTCCGGTTGCTCTAGGTGCTACCGTGTCGGAGAAAAATATTCTTAAATAAAAATATTTTTTTCCTTTTTTCCCATTAAACAGGTATAACTCGGCTCCTATTGGTCTCATCTGGACGAAAAAAATAAGGGCGTAGATGGCGCGACGAGCCCTTTCGAATGACCCCGGTCCGGTTACTCCAGGTGCTATCGTTTCGGAGAAAAAATTGTTAAATAAAAATATTTTTTTCCTTTGTTACCTTTAAACCGTTATAACTCGGCTCCTATTGGTCCGATCTGGACGAAGACAATATGGTCGTAGAGGATGCGAGGAACCCGTTCCAATGACCCCGGTCCGGTTGCTCCAGGTGCTATCGTTTCGGAGAAAAAATTGTTAAATAAAAATATTTTTTTCCTTTGTTCCCTTTAAACCGTTATAACTCGGCTCCTGTTGGTCCGATCTGGACGAAAAAAATTTGGGCGTAGAGGGCGCGACGAGCCCTTTCCAATGACCCGGGTCCGGTTCTCCTACGTTCTATAGTTTCGAAGAAAAAAATTGTTAAAGAAAAATTTTTTTTCCTTTGTTCCCTTTAAACCGTTATAACTCGGCTCTTATTGGTCCGATCTGGACGAAAAAAATATGGGCGTAGAGGGGGCGACGAGCCCTTTCCAATGACCCCGGTCCGGTTCTCCTAGGTGCTATAGTTTCGGAGAAAAAAATTGTTAAAGAAAAATTTTTTTTTCCTTTGTTCCCTTTAAACCGTTATAACTCGGCTCCTATTGGTCCTATCTGGACGAAAAAAATATGGTTGCAGAGGGTGTGAAGAACCCATTCCAATAACCCCGGTCCGGTTGCTCTAGGTGCTACCGTGTCGGAGAAAAATATTCTTAAATAAAAATATTTTTTTCCTTTTTTCCCATTAAACAGGTATAACTCGGCTCCTATTGGTCTCATCTGGACGAAAAAAATAAGGGCGTAGAGGGCGCGACGAGCCCTTTCGAATGACCCCGGTCCGGTTACTCCAGGTGCTATCGTTTCGGAGAAAAAATTGTTAAATAAAAATATTTTTTTCCTTTGTTACCTTTAAACCGTTATAACTCGGCTCCTATTGGTCCGATCTGGACGAAGACAATATGGTCGTAGAGGATGCGAGGAACCCTTTCCAATGACCCCGGTCCGGTTGCTCTAGGTGCTACCGTGTCGGAGAAAAATATTCTTAAATAAAAATATTTTTTTCCTTTTTTCCCATTAAACAGGTATAACTCGGCTCCTATTGGTCTCATCTGGACGAAAAAAATATGGGCGTAGAGGGCGCGACGAGCCCTTTCGAATGACCCCGGTCCGGTTCTCCTAGGTGCTATAGTTTTGGAGAAAAAAATTGTTAAAGAAAAATTTTTTTTTCCTTTGTTCCCTTTAAACCGTTATAACTCGGCTCCTGTTGGTCCGATCTGGACGAAAAAAATTTGGGCGTAGAGGGCGCGACGAGCCATTTCCAATGACCCCGGTCCGGTTCTCCTAGGTGCTATAGTTTCGGAGAAAAAAATTGTTAAAGAAAAATTTTTTTTTCCTTCGTTCCCTTTAAACCGTTATAACTCGGCTCCTATTGGTCCGATCTGGACGAAAAAAATATGGGCGTAGAGTGCGCGACGAGCCCTTTCGAATGACCCCGGTCCGGTTCTCTTAGGTGCTATAGTTTCGGAGAAAAAAATTCTTAAAGAAAAATTTTTTTTTCCTTTGTTCCCTTTAAACCGTTATAACTCGGCTCCTGTTGGTCCGATCTGGACGAAAAAAATTTGGGCGTAGAGGGCGCGACGAGCCCTTTCCAATGACCCCGGTCCGGTTCTCCTAGGTGCTATAGTTTCGGAGAAAAAAATTGTTAAAGAAAAATTTTTCTTTCCTTCGTTCCCTTTAAACCGTTATAACTCGGCTCCTATTGGTCCGATCTGGACTAAAAAAATATGGGCGTAGAGTGCGCGACGAGCCCTTTCGAATTACCCCGGTCCGGTTCTCTTAGGTGCTATAGTTTCGGAGAAAAAAATTCTTAAAGAAAAATTTTTTTTCCTTTGTTCCCTTTAAACCGTTATAACTCGGCTGCTATTGGTCCGATCTGGACGAAAAAAATATGGGCCTAGAGGGCGCGACGAGCCATTTCCAATGACCCCGGTCCGGTTCTCCCACGTTCTATAGTTTCGAAGAAAAAAATTGTTAAAGAAAAATTTTTTTTCCTTTGTTCCCTTTAAACCGTTATAACTCGGCTCGTATTGGTCCGATCTGGACGAAAAAAATATGGGCGTAGAGGGGGCGACGAGCCCTTTCCAATGACCCGGGTCCGGTTCTCCTACGTTCTATAGTTTCGAAGAAAAAAATTGTTAAAGAAAAATTTTTTTTCCTTTGTTCCCTTTAAACCGTTATAACTCGGCTCTTATTGGTCCGATCTGGACGAAAAAAATATGGGCGTAGAGGGGGCGACGAGCCCTTTCCAATGACCCCGGTCCGGTTCTCCTAGGTGCTATAGTTTCGGAGAAAAAAATTGTTAAAGAAAAATTTTTTTTTCCTTTGTTCCCTTTAAACCGTTATAACTCGGCTCCTGTTGGTCCGATCTGGACGAAAAAAATTTGGGCGTAGAGGGCGCGACGAGCCCTTTCCAATGACCCCGGTCCGGTTCTCCTAGGTGCTATAGTTTCGGAGAAAAAAATTGTTAAAGAAAAATTTTTCTTTCCTTCGTTCCCTTTAAACCGTTATAACTCGGCTCCTATTGGTCCGATCTGGACTAAAAAAATATGGGCGTAGAGTGCGCGACGAGCCCTTTCGAATTACCCCGGTCCGGTTCTCTTAGGTGCTATAGTTTCGGAGAAAAAAATTCTTAAAGAAAAATTTTTTTTCCTTTGTTCCCTTTAAACCGTTATAACTCGGCTGCTATTGGTCCGATCTGGACGAAAAAGATATGGGCCTAGAGGGCGCGACGAGCCATTTCCAATGACCCCGGTCCGGTTCTCCCACGTTCTATAGTTTCGAAGAAAAAAATTGTTAAAGAAAAATTTTTTTTCCTTTGTTCCCTTTAAACCGTTATAACTCGGCTCGTATTGTTCCGATCTGGACGAAAAAAATATGGGCGTAGAGGGGGCGACGAGCCCTTTCCAATGACCCCGGTCCGGTTCTCCTAGGTGCTATAGTTTCGGAGAAAAAAATTGTTAAAGAAAAATATTTTTTTCCTTTGTTCTCTTTAAACCGTTATAACTCGGCTCCTATTGGTCCGATCTGGACGGAAAAAATATGGGCGTAGAGGGCGCGGCGAGCACTTTCCAACGACCCCGGTCCGGTTCTCCTAGATGCTATAGTTTCGGAGAAAAAAATTGTTAAAGAAAAAGTTTTTTTCCTTTGTTCCGTTTAAACCGTTATAACTCGGCTCCTATTGGTCCGATCTGGACGAAAAAAATATGGGCGTAGAGGGCGCGAAGAGCCCTTTCCAACGACCCCGGTCCGGTTCTCCTAGGTGCTATAGTTTCGGAGAAAAAAATTGTTAAAGACAAAATTTTTTTTTCCTTTGTTCCCTTTAAACCGTTATAACTCGGCTCCTGTTAGCCCGATCTGGACGAAAAAAATATGGGCGTAGAGGGCGCGACGAGCCCTTTCCAACGACCCCGGTCCGGTTTCTCTAGGTGCTACCGTGTCGGAGAAAAATATTCTTAAATAAAAATATTTTTTTCCTTTTTTCCCATTAAACAGGTATAACTCGGCTCCTATTGGTCTCATCTGGACGAAAAAAAAGGTCGTAGAGGACGCGAAGAACCCGTTCCAATGACCCCGGTCCGGTTGCTCCAGGTGCTATCGTTTCGGAGAAAAAATTGTTAAATAAAAATATTTTTTTCCTTTGTTCCCTTTAAACCGTTATAACTCGGCTCCTGTTGGTCCGATCTGGACGAAAAAAATTTGGGCGTAGAGGGCGCGACGAGCCCTTTCCAATGACCCCGGTCCGGTTCTTCTAGGTGCTATAGTTTCGGAGAAAAAAATTGTTAAAGAAAAATTTTTTTTTCCTTTGTTCCCTTTAAACCGTTATAACTCGGCTGCTATTGGTCCGATCTGGACGAAAAAAATATGGGCCTAGAGGGCGCGACGAGCCATTTCCAATGACCCCGGTCCGGTTCTCCTACGTTCTATAGTTTCGAAGAAAAAAATTGTTAAAGAAAAATTTTTTTTCCTTTGTTCCCTTTAAACCGTTATAACTCGGCTCTTATTGGTCCGATCTGGACGAAAAAAATATGGGCGTAGAGGGGGCGACGAGCCCTTTCCAATGACCCCGGTCCGGTTCTCCTAGGTGCTATATTTTCGGAGAAAAAAATTGTTAAAGAAAAATTTTTTTTCCTTTGTTCCCTTTAAACCGTTATAACTCGGCTCCTATTGGTCCTATCTGGACGAAAAAAATATGGTTGCAGAGGGTGTGAGGAACCCATTCCAATAACCCCGGTCCGGTTGCTCTAGGTGCTACAGTGTCGGAGAAAAATATTCTTAAATAAAAATATTTTTTTCCTTTTTTCCCATTAAACAGGTATAACTCGGCTCCTATTGGTCTCATCTGGACGAAAAAAATATGGGCGTAGAGGGCGCGACGAGCCCTTTCGAATGACCCCGGTCCGGTTCTCATAGGTGCTATAGTTTTGGAGAAAAAAATTGTTAAAGAAAAATTTTTTTTTCCTTTGTTCCCTTTAAACCGTTATATCTCGGCTCCTGTTGGTCCGATCTGGACGAAAAAAATTTGGGCGTAGAGGGCGCGACGAGCCCTTTCCAATGACCCCGGTCCGGTTCTCCTAGATGCTATAGTTTCGGAGAAAAAAATTGTTTAAGAAAAATTTTTTTTTCCTTCGTTCCCTTTAAACCGTTATAACTCGGCTCCTGTTGGTCCGATCTGGTCGAAAAAAATATGCGCGTAGAGTGCGCGACGAGCCCTTTCGAATGACCCCGGTCCGGTTCTCTTAGGTGCTATAGTTTCGGAGAAAAAAATTCTTAAAGAAAAATTTTTTTTCCTTTGTTCCCTTTAAACCGTTATAACTCGGCTGCTATTGGTCCGATCTGGACGAAAAAAATATGGGCCTAGAGGGCGCGACGAACCATTTCCAATGACCCCGGTCCGGTTCTCCCACGTTCTATAGTTTCGAAGAACAAAATTGTTAAAGAAAAATTTTTTTTCCTTTGTTCCCTTTAAACCGTTATAACTCGGCTCCTGTTGGTCCGATCTGGACGAAAAAAATTTGGGCGTAGAGGGCGCGACGAGCCCTTTCCAATGACCCCGGTCCGGTTCTCCTAGGTGCTATAGTTTCGGAGAAAAAAATTGTTAAAGAAAAATTTTTTTTCCTTCGTTCCCTTTAAACCGTTATAACTCGGCTCCTATTGGTCCGATCTGGACGAAAAAAATATGGTTGCAGAGGGTGTGAAGAACCCATTCCAATAACCCCGGTCCGGTTGCTCTAGGTGCTACCGTGTCGGAGAAAAATATTCTTAAATAAAAATATTTTTTTCCTTTTTTCCCTTTAAACAGGTATATCTCGGCTCCTACTGGTCCGATCTGGACGAAAAAAAAGGTCGTAGAGGACGCGAAGAACCCGTTCCAATGACCCCGGTCCGGTTGCTCCAGGTGCTATCGTTTTGGAGAAAAAATTGTTAAATAAAAATTTTTTTTTCCTTTGTTCCCTTTAAACCGTTATAACTCGGCTCCTATTGGTCCGATCTGGACGAAAAAAATATGGTTGCAGAGGGTGTGAAGAACCCATTCCAATAACCCCGGTCCGGTTGCTCTAGGTGCTACCGTGTCGGAGAAAAATATTCTTAAATAAAAATATTTTTTTCCTTTTTTCCCTTTAAACAGGTATAACTCGGCTCCTACTGGTCCGATCTGGACGAAAAAAAAGGTCGTAGAGGACGCGAAGAACCCGTTCCAATGACCCCGGTCCGGTTGCTCCAGGTGCTATCGTTTTGGAGAAAAAATTGTTAAATAAAAATATTTTTTTCCTTTGTTACTTTTAAACCGTTATAACTCGGCTCCTATCGGTCCGATCTGGACGAAGACAATATGGTCGTAGAGGATGCGAGGAACCCTTTCCAATGACCCCGGTCCGGTTGCTCTAGGTGCTACCGTGTCGGAGAAAAATATTCTTAAATAAAAATATTTTTTTCCTTTTTTCCCATTAAACAGGTATAACTCGGCTCCTATTGGTCTCATCTGGACGAAAAAAATATGGGCGTAGAGGGCGCGACGACCCCTTTCGAATGACCCCTGTCCGGTTCTCCTAGGTGCTATAGTTTTGGAGAAAAAAATTGTTAAAGAAAAATTTTTTTTTCCTTTGTTCCCTTTAAACCGTTATAACTCGGCTCCTGTTGGTCCGATCTGGACGAAAAATTTTGGGCGTAGAGGGCGCGACGAGCCCTTTCCAATGACCCCGGTCCGGTTCTCCTAGGTGCTATAGTTTCGGAGAAAAAAATTGTTAAAGAAAAATTTTTTTTTCCTTCGTTCCCTTTAAACCGTTATAACTCGGCTCCTATTGGTCCGATCTCGACGAAAAAAATATGGGCGTAGAGTGCGCGACGAGCCCTTTCGAATGACCCCGGTCCGGTTCTCTTAGGTGCTATAGTTTCGGAGAAAAAAATTCTTAAAGAAATATTTTTTTTCCTTTGTTCCCTTTAAACCGTTATAACTCGGCTGCTATTGGTCCGATCTGGACGAAAAAAATATGGGCCCAGAAGGCGCGACGAACCATTTCCAATGACCCCGGTCCGGTTCTCCCACGTTCTATAGTTTCGAAGAACAAAATTGTTAAAGAAAAATTTTTTTTCCTTTGTTCCCTTTAAACCGTTATAACTCGCCTCCTATTGGTCCGATTTGGACGAAAAAAATATGGGCGTAGAGGGCGCGACGAGCCCTTTCTAATGACCCCGGTCCGGTTCTCCTAGATGCTATAGTTTCGGAGAAAAAGATTGCTAAAGAAAAATTTTTTTTTCCTTTGTTCCCTTTAAACCGTTATAACTCGGCTCCTGTTGGCCCGATCTGGACGAAAAAAATATGGGCGTAGAGGGCGCGACGAGCCCTTTCCAACGACCCCGGTACGGTTCTCCTACGTTCTATAGTTTCGGAGAAAAAAATTGTTAAAGAAAAATTTTTTTTCCTTTGTTCCCTTTAAACCGTTATAACTCGGCTCCTATTGGTCCGATCTGGACGAAAAAAATATGGGCGTAGAGGGCGCGACGAGCCCTTTCCAATGACCCCGGTGCGGTACTCCTAGGTGCTATAGTTTCGGATAAAAAAATTGTTAAAGAAAAATTTTTTTTTCCTTTGTTCCCTTTAAACCGTTATAACTCGGCTCCTATTGGTCCGATCTGGGCGGAAAAAATATGGGCGCAGAGGGCGCGGCGAGCCCTTTCAATGACCCCGGTCCGGTTCTCCTAGGTGCTATAGTTTCGGAGAAAAAAATTGTTAAAGAAAAATTTTTTTTCCTTTGTTCCCTTTAAACCGTTATAACTCGGCTCCTGTTGGCCCGATCTGGACGAAAAAAATATGGGCGTAGAGGGCGCGACGAGCCCTTTCCAACGACCCCGGTCCGGTTGCTCCAGGTGCTATCGTTTCGGAGAAAAAATTGTTAAATAAAAATATTTTTTTCCTTTGTTACCTTTAAACCGTTATAACTCGGCTCCTATTGGTCCGATCTGGACGAAGACAATATGGTCGTAGAGGATGCGAGGAACCCTTTCCAATGACCCCGGTCCGGTTGCTCTAGGTGCTACCGTGTCGGAGAAAAATATTCTTAAATAAAAATATTTTTTTCCTTTTTTCCCATTAAACAGGTTTAACTCGGCTCCTATTGGTCTCATCTGGACGAAAAAAAAGGTCGTAGAGGACGCGAAGAACCCGTTCCAATGACCCCGGTCCGGTTGCTCCAGGTGCTATCGTTTCGGAGAAAAAATTGTTAAATAAAAATATTTTTTTCCTTTGTTACCTTTAAACCGTTATAACTCGGCTCCTATTGGTCCGATCTGGACGAAGACAATATGGTCGTAGAGGATGCGAGGAACCCTTTCCAATGACCCCGGTCCGGTTGCTCTAGGTGCTACCGTGTCGGAGAAAAATATTCTTAAATAAAAATATTTTTTTCCTTTTTTCCCTTTAAACAGGTATAACTCGGCTCCTACTGGTCCGAACTGGACGAAAAAAAAGGTCGTAGAGGACGCGAAGAACCCGTTCCAATGACCCCGGTTCGGTTGCTCCAGGTGCTATCGTTTCGGAGAAAAAATTGTTAAATAAAAATATTTTTTTCCTTTGTTACCTTTAAACCGTGATAACTCGGCTCCTATTGGTCCGAACTGGACGAAGACAATATGGTCGTAGAGGATGCGAGGAACCCTTTCCAATGACCCCGGTCCGGTTGCTCTAGGTGCTACCGTGTCGGAGAAAAATATTCTTAAATAAAAATATTTTTTTCCTTTTTTCCCATTAAACAGGTATAACTCGGCTCCTATTGGTCTCATCTGGACGAAAAAAATATGGGCGTAGAGGGCGCGACGAGCCCTTTCGAATGACCCCGGTCCGGTTGCTCCAGGTGCTATCGTTTCGGAGAAAAAATTGTTAAATGAAAATATTTTTTTCCTTTGTTACCTTTAAACCGTTATAACTCGGCTCCTATTGGTCCGATCTGGACGAAAAAAATATGGTTGCAGAGGGTGTGAAGAACCCATTCCAATAACCCCGGTCCGGTTCTCCTAGATGCTATAGTTTCGGAGAAAAAGATTGCTAAAGAAAAATTTTTTTTTCCTTTGTTCCCTTTAAACCGTTATAACTCGGCTCCTGTTGGCCCGATCTGGACGAAAAAAATATGGGCGTAGAGGGCGCGACGAGCCCTTTCCAACGACCCCGGTACGGTTCTCCTACGTTCTATAGTTTCGGAGTAAAAAATTGTTAAAGAAAAATTTTTTTTCCTTTGTTCCCTTTAAACCGTTATAACTCGGCTCCTATTGGTCCGATCTGGACGAAAAAAATATGGGCGTAGAGGGCGCGACGAGCCCTTTCCAATGACCCCGGTCCGGTACTCCTGGGTGCTATAGTTTCGGATAAAAAAATTGTTAAAGAAAAATTTTTTTTTCCTTTGTTCCCTTTAAACCGTTATAACTCGGCTCCTATTGGTCCGATCTGGGCGGAAAAAATATGGGCGCAGAGGGCGCGGCGAGCCCTTTCAATGACCGCGGTCCGGTTCTCCTAGGTGCTATAGTTTCGGAGAAAAAAATTGTTAAAGAAAAATTTTTTTTCCTTTGTTCCCTTTAAACCGTTATAACTCGGCTCCTGTTGGCCCGATCTGGACGAAAAAAATATGGGCGTAGAGGGCGCGACGAGCCCTTTCCAACGACCCCGGTCCGGTTGCTCCAGGTGCTATCGTTTCGGAGAAAAAATTGTTAAACAAAAATATTTTTTTCCTTTGTTACCTTTAAACCGTTATAACTCGGCTCCTATTGGTCCGATCTGGACGAAGACAATATGGTCGTAGAGGATGCGAGGAACCCTTTCCAATGACCCCGGTCCGGTTGCTCTAGGTGCTACCGTGTCGGAGAAAAATATTCTTAAATAAAAATATTTTTTTCCTTTTTTCCCATTAAACAGGTTTAACTCGGCTCCTATTGGTCTCATCTGGACGAAAAAAAAGGTCGTAGAGGACGCGAAGAACCCGTTCCAATGACCCCGGTCCGGTTGCTCCAGGTGCTATCGTTTCGGAGAAAAAATTGTTAAATAAAAATATTTTTTTCCTTTGTTACCTTTAAACCGTTATAACTCGGCTCCTATTGGTCCGATCTGGACGAAGACAATATGGTCGTAGAGGATGCGAGGAACCCTTTCCAATGACCCCGGTCCGGTTGCTCTAGGTGCTACCGTGTCGGAGAAAAATATTCTTAAATAAAAATATTTTTTTCCTTTTTTCCCTTTATACAGGTATAACTCGGCTCCTACTGGTCCGATCTGGACGAAAAAAAAGGTCGTAGAGGACGCGAAGAACCCGTTCCAATGACCCCGGTTCGGTTGCTCCAGGTGCTATCGTTTCGGAGAAAAAATTGTTAAATAAAAATATTTTTTTCCTTTGTTACCTTTAAACCGTGATAACTCGGCTCCTATTGGTCCGAACTGGACGAAGACAATATGGTCGTAGAGGATGCGAGGAACCCTTTCCAATGACCCCGGTCCGGTTGCTCTAGGTGCTACCGTGTCGGAGAAAAATATTCTTAAATAAAAATATTTTTTTCCTTTTTTCCCATTAAACAGGTATAACTCGGCTCCTATTGATCTCATCTGGACGAAAAAAATATGGGCGTAGAGGGCGCGACGAGCCCTTTCGAATGACCCCGGTCCGGTTGCTCCAGGTGCTATCGTTTCGGAGAAAAAATTGTTAAATGAAAATATTTTTTTCCTTTGTTACTTTTAAACCGTTATAACTCGGCTCCTATTGGTCCGATCTGGACGAAAAAAATATGGTTGCAGAGGGTGTGAAGAACCCATTCCAATAACCCCGGTCCAGATGCTCTAGGTGCTACCGTGTCGGAGAAAAATATTCTTAAATAAAAATATTTTTTTCCTTTTTTCCCTTTAAACAGGTATAACTCGGCTCCTACTGGTCCGATCTGGACGAAAAAAAAGGTCGTAGAGGACGCGAAGAACCCGTTCCAATGACCCCGGTTCGGTTGCTCCAGGTGCTATCGTTTCGGAGAAAAAATTGTTAAATAAAAATATTTTTTTCCTTTGTTACCTTTAAACCGTTATAACTCGGCTCCTATTGGTCCGATCTGGACGAAGACAATATGGTCGTAGAGGATGCGAGGAACCCTTTCCAATGACCCCGGTCCGGTTGCTCTAGGTGCTACCGTGTCGGAGAAAAATATTCTTAAATAAAAATATTTTTTTCCTTTTTTCCCATTAAACAGGTATAACTCGGCTCCTATTGGTCTCATCTGGACGAAAAAAATATGGGCGTAGAGGGCGCGACGAGCCCTTTCGAATGACCCCGGTCCGGTTGCTCCAGGTGCTATCGTTTCGGAGAAAAAATTGTTAAATGAAAATATTTTTTTCCTTTGTTACCTTTAAACCGTTATAACTCGGCTCCTGTTGGTCCGATCTGGACGAAAAAAATATGGTTGCAGAGGGTGTGAAGAACCCATTCCAATAACCCCGGTCCGGTGCTCTAGGTGCTACCGTGTCGGAGAAAAATATTCTTAAATAAAAATATTTTTTTCCTTTGTTCCCTTTAAACCGTTATAACTCGGCTCCTATTGGTCCGATCTGGACGAAAAAAATATGGGCGTAGAGAGCGCGACGAGCCCTTTCCAATGACCCCGGTCCGGTACTCCTAGGTGCTATAGTTTCGGAGAAAAAAATTGTTAAAGAAAAATTTTTTTTTCCTTTGTTCCCTTTAAACCGTTATAACTCGGCTCCTATTGGTCCGATCTGGGCGGAAAAAATATGGGCGCAGAGGGCGCGGCGAGCCCTTTCAATGACCCCGGTCCGGTTCTCCTAGGTGCTATAGTTTCGGAGAAAAAAATTGTTGAAGAAAAATTTTTTTTCCTTTGTTCCCTTAAAACCGTTATAACTCGGCTCCTGTTGGCCCGATCTGGACGAAAAAAATATGGGCGTAGAGGGCGCGACGAGCCCTTTCCAACGACCCCGGTCCGGTTGCTCCAGGTGCTATCGTTTCGGAGAAAAAATTGTTAAATAAAAATATTTTTTTCCTTTGTTACCTTTAAACGGTTATAACTCGGCTCCTATTGGTCCGATCTGGACGAAGACAATATGGTCGTAGAGGATGCGAGGAACCCTTTCCAATGACCCCGGTCCGGTTGCTCTAGGTGCTACCGTGTCGGAGAAAAATATTCTTAAATAAAAATATTTTTTTCCTTTTTTCCCATTAAACAGGTTTAACTCGGCTCCTATTGGTCTCATCTGGACGAAAAAAAAGGTCGTAGAGGACGCGAAGAAACCGTTCCAATGACCCCGGTCCGGTTGCTCCAGGTGCTATCGTTTCGGAGAAAAAATTGTTAAATAAAAATATTTTTTTCCTTTGTTACCTTTAAACCGTTATAACTCGGCTCCTATTGGTCCGATCTGCACGAAGACAATATGGTCGTAGAGGATGCGAGGAACCCTTTCCAATGACCCCGGTCCGGTTGCTCTAGGTGCTACCGTGTCGGAGAAAAATATTCTTAAATAAAAATATTTTTTTCCTTTTTTCTCATTAAACAGGTATAACTCTGCTCCTATTTGTCTCATCTGGACGACAAAAATATGGGCGTAGAGGGCGCGACGAGCCCTTTCGAATGGCCCCGGTCCGGTTCTCCTAGGTGCTATAGTTTTGGAGAAAAAAATTGTTAAAGAAAAATTTTTTTTTCCTTTGTTCCCTTTAAACCGTTATAACTCGGCTCCTGTTGGTCCGATCTGGACTAAAAAAATTTGGGCGTAGAGGGCGCGACGAGCCCTTTCCAATGACCCCGCTCCGGTTCTCCTAGGTGCTATACTTTCGGAGAAAAAAATTGTTAAAGAAAAATTTTTTTTTCCTTTGTTCCCTTTAAACCGTTATAACTCAGCTCCTATTGGTCCGATCTGGACGAAAAAAATATGGGCGTAGAGGGTGCGACGAGCCCTTTCGATTGACCCCGGTCCGGTTCTCCTAGGTGCTATATCTTTGGAGAAAAAAATTGTTAAAGAAAAATTTTTTTTTCCTTTGTTCCCTTTAAACCGTTATAACTCGGCTCCTGTTGGTCCGATCTGGACGAAAAAAATTTGGGCGTAGAGGGCGCGACGAGCCCTTTCCAATGACCCCGGTCGGGTTCTCCTAGGTGCTATAGTTTCGGAGAAAAAAATTGTTAAAGAAAAATTTTTTTTTCCTTTGTTCCCTTTAAACCGTTATAACTCGGCTCCTGTTTGTCTGATCTGGACGAAAAAAATATGGGCGTAGAGGGCGCGACGTGCCATTTCCAATGAGCCCGGTCCGGTTCTCCTAGGTGCTATAGTTTCGGAGAAAAAAATTGTTAAAGAAAAATTTTTTTCCCTTTGTTCCATTTAAACCTTTATAACTCGGCTCCTATTGGTCCGATCTGGACGAAAAAAATATGGGCGTAGAGGGCGCGACGAGCCATTTCCAATGAGCCCGGTCAGGTTCTCCTAGGTGCTATAGTTTCGGAGAAAAAAATTGTTAAAGAAAAATTTTTTTCCCTTTGTTCCCTTTAAACCTTTATAACTCGGCTCCTATTGGTCCGATCTGGACGAAAAAAATATGGGCGTAGAGGGAGCGACGAGCCCTTTCCAATAACCCCGGTCCGGTTCTCCTAGCTGCTATAGGTTCGGAGAAAAAAATTGTTAAAGAAAAATATTTTTTTCCTTTGTTCCCTTTAAACCGTTATAACTCGGCTCCTATTGGTCCGATCTGGACGGAAAAAATATGGGCGTAGAGGGCGCGGCGAGCCCTTTCCAACGACCCCGGTCCGGTTCTCCTAGATGCTATAGTTTCGGAGAAAAAAATTGTTAAAGAAAAAGTTTTTTTCCTTTGTTCCCTTTAAACCGTTATAACTCGGCTCCTATTGGTCCGATCTGGACGAAAAAAATATGGGCGTAGAGGGCGCGACGAGCCCTTTCCAACGACCCCGGTACGGTTCTCCTACGTTCTATAGTTTCGGAGAAAAAAATTGTTAAAGAAAAATTTTTTTTCCTTTGTTCCATTTAAACCGTTATAACTCGGCTCCTATTGGTCCGATCTGGACGAAAAAAATATGGGCGTAGAGGGCGCGACGAGCCCTTTCCAATGACCCCGGTCCGGTACTCCTAGGTGCTATAGTTTCGGAGAAAAAAATTGTTAAAGAAAAATTTTTTTTTCCTTTGTTCCCTTTAAAAGGTTATAACTCGGCTCCTATTGGTCCGATCTGGGCGGAAAAAATATGGGCGCAGAGGGCGCGGCGAGCCCTTTCAATGACCCCGGTCCGGTTCTCCTGGGTGCTATAGTTTCGGAGAAAAAAATTGTTAAAGAAAAATTTTTTTTTCTTTGTTCCCTTTAAACCGTTATAACTCGGCTCCTGTTGGCCCGATCTGGACGAAAAAAATATGGGCGTAGAGGGCGCGAAGAGCCCTTTTCAACGACCCCGGTCCGGTTCTCCTAGGTGCTATAGTTTCGGAGAAAAAAATTGTTAAAGACAAAATTTTTTTTTCCTTTGTTCCCTTTAAACCGTTATAACTCGGCTCCTGTTGGCCCGATCTGGACGAAAAAAATATGGGCGTAGAGGGCGCGACGAGCCATTTCCAACGACCCCGGTCCGGTTGCTCCAGGTGCTATCGTTTCGGAGAAGAAATTGTTAAATAAAAATATTTTTTTCCTTTGTTACCTTTAAACCGTTATAACTCGGCTCCCATTGGTCCGATCTGGACGAAGACAATATGGTCGTAGAGGATGCGAGGAACCCTTTCCAATGACCCCGGTCCGGTTGCTCTAGGTGCTACCGTGTCGGAGAAAAATATTCTTAAATAAAAATATTTTTTTCCTTTTTTCCCATTAAACAGGTTTAACTCGGCTCCTATTGGTCTCATCTGGACGAAAAAAAAGGTCGTAGAGGACGCGAAGAAACCGTTCCAATGACCCCGGTCCGGTTGCTCCAGGTGCTATCGTTTCGGAGAAAAAATTGTTAAATAAAAATATTTTTTTCCTTTGTTACCTTTAAACCGTTATAACTCGGCTCCTATTGGTCCGATCTGCACGAAGACAATATGGTCGTAGAGGATGCGAGGAACCCTTTCCAATGACCCCGGTCCGGTTGCTCTAGGTGCTACCGTGTCGGAGAAAAATATTCTTAAATAAAAATATTTTTTTCCTTTTTTCTCATTAAACAGGTATAACTCTGCTCCTATTTGTCTCATCTGGACGACAAAAATATGGGCGTAGAGGGCGCGACGAGCCCTTTCGAATGGCCCCGGTCCGGTTCTCCTAGGTGCTATAGTTTTGGAGAAAAAAATTGTTAAAGAAAAATTTTTTTTTCCTTTGTTCCCTTTAAACCGTTATAACTCGGCTCCTGTTGGTCCGATCTGGACTAAAAAAATTTGGGCGTAGAGGGCGCGACGAGCCCTTTCCAATGACCCCGCTCCGGTTCTCCTAGGTGCTATACTTTCGGAGAAAAAAATTGTTAAAGAAAAATTTTTTTTTCCTTTGTTCCCTTTAAACCGTTATAACTCAGCTCCTATTGGTCCGATCTGGACGAAAAAAATATGGGCGTAGAGGGTGCGACGAGCCCTTTCGATTGACCCCGGTCCGGTTCTCCTAGGTGCTATATCTTTGGAGAAAAAAATTGTTAAAGAAAAATTTTTTTTTCCTTTGTTCCCTTTAAACCGTTATAACTCGGCTCCTGTTGGTCCGATCTGGACGAAAAAAATTTGGGCGTAGAGGGCGCGACGAGCCCTTTCCAATGACCCCGGTCGGGTTCTCCTAGGTGCTATAGTTTCGGAGAAAAAAATTGTTAAAGAAAAATTTTTTTTTCCTTTGTTCCCTTTAAACCGTTATAACTCGGCTCCTGTTTGTCAGATCTGGACGAAAAAAATATGGGCGTAGAGGGCGCGACGTGCCATTTCCAATGAGCCCGGTCCGGTTCTCCTAGGTGCTATAGTTTCGGAGAAAAAAATTGTTAAAGAAAAATTTTTTTCCCTTTGTTCCATTTAAACCTTTATAACTCGGCTCCTATTGGTCCGATCTGGACGAAAAAAATATGGGCGTAGAGGGCGCGACGAGCCATTTCCAATGAGCCCGGTCAGGTTCTCCTAGGTGCTATAGTTTCGGAGAAAAAAATTGTTAAAGAAAAATTTTTTTCCCTTTGTTCCCTTTAAACCTTTATAACTCGGCTCCTATTGGTCCGATCTGGACGAAAAAAATATGGGCGTAGAGGGAGCGACGAGCCCTTTCCAATAACCCCGGTCCGGTTCTCCTAGCTGCTATAGGTTCGGAGAAAAAAATTGTTAAAGAAAAATATTTTTTTCCTTTGTTCCCTTTAAACCGTTATAACTCGGCTCCTATTGGTCCGATCTGGACGGAAAAAATATGGGCGTAGAGGGCGCGGCGAGCCCTTTCCAACGACCCCGGTCCGGTTCTCCTAGATGCTATAGTTTCGGAGAAAAAAATTGTTAAAGAAAAAGTTTTTTTCCTTTGTTCCCTTTAAACCGTTATAACTCGGCTCCTATTGGTCCGATCTGGACGAAAAAAATATGGGCGTAGAGGGCGCGACGAGCCCTTTCCAACGACCCCGGTACAGTTCTCCTACGTTCTATAGTTTCGGAGAAAAAAATTGTTAAAGAAAAATTTTTTTTCCTTTGTTCCATTTAAACCGTTATAACTCGGCTCCTATTGGTCCGATCTGGACGAAAAAAATATGGGCGTAGAGGGCGCGACGAGCCCTTTCCAATGACCCCGGTCCGGTACTCCTAGGTGCTATAGTTTCGGAGAAAAAAATTGTTAAAGAAAAATTTTTTTTTCCTTTGTTCCCTTTAAAAGGTTATAACTCGGCTCCTATTGGTCCGATCTGGGCGGAAAAAATATGGGCGCAGAGGGCGCGGCGAGCCCTTTCAATGACCCCGGTCCGGTTCTCCTGGGTGCTATAGTTTCGGAGAAAAAAATTGTTAAAGAAAAATTTTTTTTTCTTTGTTCCCTTTAAACCGTTATAACTCGGCTCCTGTTGGCCCGATCTGGACGAAAAAAATATGGGCGTAGAGGGCGCGAAGAGCCCTTTTCAACGACCCCGGTCCGGTTCTCCTAGGTGCTATAGTTTCGGAGAAAAAAATTGTTAAAGACAAAATTTTTTTTTCCTTTGTTCCCTTTAAACCGTTATAACTCGGCTCCTGTTGGCCCGATCTGGACGAAAAAAATATGGGCGTAGAGGGCGCGACGAGCCATTTCCAACGACCCCGGTCCGGTTGCTCCAGGTGCTATCGTTTCGGAGAAGAAATTGTTAAATAAAAATATTTTTTTCCTTTGTTACCTTTAAACCGTTATAACTCGGCTCCCATTGGTCCGATCTGGACGAAGACAATATGGTCGTAGAGGATGCGAGGAACCCTTTCCAATGACCCCGGTCCGGTTGCTCTAGGTGCTACCGTGTCGGAGAAAAATATTCTTAAATAAAAATATTTTTTTCCTTTTTTCCCATTAAACAGGTATAACTCGGCTCCTATTGGTCTCATCTGGACGAAAAAAAAGGTCGTAGAGGACGCGAAGAACCCGTTCCAATGACCCCGGTCCGGTTGCTCCAGGTGCTATCGTTTCGGAGAAAAAATTGTTAAATAAAAATATTTTTTTCCTTTGTTCCCTTTAAACCGTTATAACTCGGCTCCTGTTGGTCCGATCTGGACGAAAAAAATTTGGGCGTAGAGGGCGCGACGAGCCCTTTCCAATGACCCCGGCCCGGTTCTCCTAGGTGCTATATGTTTGGAGAAAAAAATTGTTAAAGAAAAACTTTTTTTCCTTTGTTCCCTTTAAACCGTTATAACTCGGCTCCTGTTGGTCCGATCTGGACGAAAAAAATTTGGGCGTAGAGGGCGCGACGAGCCCTTTCCAATGACCCCGGTCCGGTTCTCCTACGTTCTATAGTTTCGAAGAAAAAAATTGTTAAAGAAAAATTTTTTTTCCTTTGTTCCCTTTAAACCGTTATAACTCGGCTCTTATTGGTCCGATCTGGACGAGAAAAATATGGGCGTAGAGGGGGCGACGAGCCCTTTCCAATGACCCCGGTCCGGTTCTCCTAGGTGCTATAGTTTCGGAGAAAAAAATTGTTAAAGAAAAATTTTTTTTTCCTTTGTTCCCTTTAAACCGTTATAACTCGGCTCCTATTGGTCCGATCTGGACGAAAAAAATATGGTTGCAGAGGGAGTGAAGAACCCATTCCAATAACCCCGGTCCGGTTGCTCTAGGTGCTACCGTGACGGAGAAAAATATTCTTAAATAAAAATATTTTTTTCCTTTTTTCCCATTAAACAGGTATAACTCGGCTCCTATTGGTCTCATCTGGACGAAAAAAATATGGGCGTAGAGGGCGCGACGAGCCCTTTCGAATGACCCCGGTCCGGTTCTCCTAGATGCTATAGTTTCGGAGAAAAAGATTGCTAAAGAAAAATTTTTTTTTCCTTTGTTCCCTTTAAACCGTTATAACTCGGCTCCTGTTGGTCCGATCTGGACGAAAAAAATATGGGCGTAGAGGGCGCGACGAGCCCTTTCGAATGACCCCGGTCCGGTTCTCCTAGATGCTATAGTTTCGGAGAAAAAGATTGCTAAAGAAAAATTTTTTTTTCCTTTGTTCCCTTTAAACCGTTATAACTCGGCTCCTATTGGTCTCATCTGGACGAAAAAAATATGGGCGTAGAGGGCGCGACGAGCCCTTTCGAATGACCCCGGTCCGGTTCTCCTAGATGCTATAGTTTCGGAGAAAAAGATTGCTAAAGAAAAATTTTTTTTTCCTTTGTTCCCTTTAAACCGTTATAACTCGGGTCCTATTGGTCCGATCTGGACAAAAAAAATATGGTTGCAGAGGGTGTGAAGAACCCATTCCAATAACCCCGGTCCGGTTGCTCTAGGTGCTACCGTGTCGGAGAAAAATATTCTTAAATAAAAATATTTTTTTCCTTTTTTCCCTTTAAACAGGTATAACTCGGCTCCTACTGGTCCGATCTGGACGAAAAAAAGGTCGTAGTGGACGCGAAGAACCCGTTCCAATGACCGCGGTTCGGTTGCTCCAGGTGCTATCGTTTCGGAGAAAAAATTGTTAAATGAAAATATTTTTTTCCTTTGTTACCTTTAAACCGTTATAACTCGGCTCCTATTGGTCCGATCTGGACGAAGACAATATGGTCGTAGAGGATGCGAGGAACCCTTTCCAATGACCCCGGTCCGGTTGCTTTAGGTGCTACCGTGTCGGAGAAAAATATTCTTAAATAAAAATATTTTTTTCTTTTTTCCCATTAAACAGGTATAACTCGGCTCCTATTGGTCTCATCTGGACGAAAAAAATATGGGCGTAGAGGGCGCGACGAGCCCTTTCGAATGACCCCGGTTCGGTTGCTCCAGGTGCTATCGTTTCGGAGAAAAAATTGTTAAATGAAAATATTTTTTTCCTTTGTTACCTTTAAACCGTTATAATTCGGCTCCTATTGGTCCGATCTGGACGAAAAAAATATGGTTGCAGAGGGTGTGAAGAACCCATTCCAATAACCCCGGTCCAGTTGCTCTAGGTGCTACCGTGTCGGAGAAAAATATTCTTAAATAAAAATATTTTTTTCCTTTTTTCCCTTTAAACAGGTATAACTCGGCTCCTACTGGTCCGATCTGGACGAAAAAAAAGGTCGTAGAGGACGCGAAGAACCCGTTCCAATGACCCCGGTTCGGTTGCTCCAGGTGCTATCGTTTCGGAGAAAAAACTGTTAAATAAAAATATTTTTTTCCTTTGTTACCTTTAAACCGTTATAACTCGGCTCCTATTGGTCCGATCTGGACGAAGACAATATGGTCGTAGAGGATGCGAGGAACCCTTTCCAATGACCCCGGTCCGGTTGCTCTAGGTGCTACCGTGTCGGAGAAAAATATTCTTAAATAAAAATATTTTTTTCCTTTTTTCCCATTAAACAGGAATAACTCGGCTCCTATTGGTCTCATCTGGACGAAAAAAATATGGGCGTAGAGGGCGCGACGAGCCCTTTCGAATGACCCCGGTCCGGTTGCTCCAGGTGCTATCGTTTCGGAGAAAAAATTGTTAAATGAAAATATTTTTTTCCTTTGTTACCTTTAAACCGTTATAACTCGGCTCCTGTTGGTCCGATCTGGACGAAAAAAATATGGTTGCAGAGGGTGTGAAGAACCCATTCCAATAACCCCGGTCCGGTTGCTCTAGGTGCTACCGTGTCGGAGAAAAATATTCTTAAATAAAAATATTTTTTTCCTTTTTTCCCTTTAAACAGGTATAACTCGGCTCCTACTGGTCCGATCTGGACGAAAAAAAAGGTCGTAGAGGACGCGAAGAACCCGTTCCAATGACCCCGGTTCGGTTGCTCCAGGTGCTATCGTTTCGGAGAAAAAATTGTTAAATAAAAATATTTTTTTCCTTTGTTACATTTAAACCGTTATAACTCGGCTCCTATTGGTCCGATCTGGACGAAGACAATATGGTCGTAGAGGATGCGAGGAACCCTTTCCAATGACCCCGGTCCGGTTGCTCTAGGTGCTACCGTGTCGGAGAAAAATATTCTTAAATAAAAATATTTTTTTCCTTTTTTCCCATTAAACAGGTATAACTCGGCTCCTATTGGTCTCATCTGGACGAAAAAAATATGGGCGTAGAGGGCGCGACGAGCCCTTTCGAATGACCCCGGTCCGGTTGCTCCAGGTGCTATCGTTTCGGAGAAAAAATTGTTAAATGAAAATATTTTTTTCCTTTGTTACCTTTAAACCGTTATAACTCGGCTCCTGTTGGTCCGATCTGGACGAAAAAATATGGTTGCAGAGGGTGTGAAGAACCCATTCCAATAACCCCGGTCCGGTTGCTCTAGGTGCTACCGTGTCGGAGAAAAATATTCTTAAATAAAAATATTTTTTTCCTTTTTTCCCTTTAAACAGGTATAACTCGGCTCCTACTGGTCCGATCTGGACGAAAAAAAAGGTCGTAGAGGACGCGAAGAACCCGTTCCAATGACCCCGGTTCGGTTGCTCCAGGTGCTATCGTTTCGGAGAAAAAATTGTTAAATAAAAATATTTTTTTCCTTTGTTACATTTAAACCGTTATAACTCGGCTCCTATTGGTCCGATCTGGACGAAAAAAAAGGTCGTAGAGGACGCGAAGAACCCGTTCCAATGACCCCGGTTCGGTTGCTCCAGGTGCTATCGTTTCGGAGAAAAAATTGTTAAATGAAAATATTTTTTTCCTTTGTTACCTTTAAACCGTTATAACTCGGCTCCTATTGGTCCGATCTGGACGAAGACAATATGGTCGTAGAGTATGCGAGGAACCCTTTCCAATGACCCCGGTCCGGTTGCTTTAGGTGCTACCGTGTCGGAGAAAAATATTCTTAAATAAAAATATTTTTTTCCTTTTTTCCCATTAAACAGGTATAACTCGGCTCCTATTGGTCTCATCTGGACGAAAAAAATATGGGCGTAGAGGGCGCGACGAGCCCTTTCGAATGACCCCGGTTCGGTTGCTCCAGGTGCTATCGTTTCGGAGAAAAAATTGTTAAATGAAAATATTTTTTTCCTTTGTTACCTTTAAACCGTTATAATTCGGCTCCTATTGGTCCGATCTGGACGAAAAAAATATGGTTGCAGAGGGTGTGAAGAACCCATTCCAATAACCCCGGTCCAGTTGCTCTAGGTGCTACCGTGTCGGAGAAAAATATTCTTAAATAAAAATATTTTTTTCCTTTTTTCCCTTTAAACAGGTATAACTCGGCTCCTACTGGTCCGATCTGGACGAAAAAAAAGGTCGTAGAGGACGCGAAGAACCCGTTCCAATGACCCCGGTTCGGTTGCTCCAGGTGCTATCGTTTCGGAGAAAAAATTGTTAAATAAAAATATTTTTTTCCTTTGTTACCTTTAAACCGTTATAACTCGGCTCCTATTGGTCCGATCTGGACGAAGACAATATGGTCGTAGAGGATGCGAGGAACCCTTTCCAATGACCCCGGTCCGGTTGCTCTAGGTGCTACCGTGTCGGAGAAAAATATTCTTAAATAAAAATATTTTTTTCCTTTTTTCCCATTAAACAGGTATAACTCGGCTCCTATTGGTCTCATCTGGACGAAAAAAATATGGGCGTAGAGGGCGCGACGAGCCCTTTCGAATGACCCCGGTCCGGTTGCTCCAGGTGCTATCGTTTCGGAGAAAAAATTGTTAAATGAAAATATTTTTTTCCTTTGTTACCTTTAAACCGTTATAACTCGGCTCCTGTTGGTCCGATCTGGACGAAAAAAATATGGTTGCAGAGGGTGTGAAGAACCCATTCCAATAACCCCGGTCCGGTTGCTCTAGGTGCTACCGTGTCGGAGAAAAATATTCTTAAATAAAAATATTTTTTTCCTTTTTTCCCTTTAAACAGGTATAACTCGGCTCCTACTGGTCCGATCTGGACGAAAAAAAAGGTCGTAGAGGACGCGAAGAACCCGTTCCAATGACCCCGGTTCGGTTGCTCCAGGTGCTATCGTTTCGGAGAAAAAACTGTTAAATAAAAATATTTTTTTCCTTTGTTACCTTTAAACCGTTATAACTCGGCTCCTATTGGTCCGATCTGGACGAAGACAATATGGTCGTAGAGGATGCGAGGAACCCTTTCCAATGACCCCGGTCCGGTTGCTCTAGGTGCTACCGTGTCGGAGAAAAATATTCTTAAATAAAAATATTTTTTTCCTTTTTTCCCATTAAACAGGTATAACTCGGCTCCTATTGGTCTCATCTGGACGAAAAAAATATGGGCGTAGAGGGCGCGACGAGCCCTTTCGAATGACCCCGGTCCGGTTGCTCCAGGTGCTATCGTTTCGGAGAAAAAATTGTTAAATAAAAATATTTTTTTCCTTTGTTACCTTTAAACCGTTATAACTCGGCTCCTGTTGGTCCGATCTGGACGAAAAAAATATGGTTGCAGAGGGTGTGAAGAACCCATTCCAATAACCCCGGTCCGGTTGCTCTAGGTGCTACCGTGTCGGAGAAAAATATTCTTAAATAAAAATATTTTTTTCCTTTTTTCCCTTTAAACAGGTATAACTCGGCTCCTACTGGTCCGATCTGGACGAAAAAAAAGGTCGTAGAGGACGCGAAGAACCCGTTCCAATGACCCCGGTTCGGTTGCTCCAGGTGCTATCGTTTCGGAGAAAAAATTGTTAAATAAAAATATTTTTTTCCTTTGTTACATTTAAACCGTTATAACTCGGCTCCTATTGGTCCGATCTGGACGAAGACAATATGGTCGTAGAGGATGCGAGGAACCCTTTCCAATGACCCCGGTCCGGTTGCTCTAGGTGCTACCGTGTCGGAGAAAAATATTCTTAAATAAAAATATTTTTTTCCTTTTTTCCCATTAAACAGGTATAACTCGGCTCCTATTGGTCTCATCTGGACGAAAAAAATATGGGCGTAGAGGGCGCGACGAGCCCTTTCGAATGACCCCGGTCCGGTTGCTCCAGGTGCTATCGTTTCGGAGAAAAAATTGTTAAATGAAAATATTTTTTTCCTTTGTTACCTTTAAACCGTTATAACTCGGCTCCTGTTGGTCCGATCTGGACGAAAAAAATATGGTTGCAGAGGGTGTGAAGAACCCATTCCAATAACCCCGGTCCGGTTGCTCTAGGTGCTACCGTGTCGGAGAAAAATATTCTTAAATAAAAATATTTTTTTCCTTTTTTCCCTTTAAACAGGTATAACTCGGCTCCTACTGGTCCGATCTGGACGAAAAAAAAGGTCGTAGAGGACGCGAAGAACCCGTTCCAATGACCCCGGTTCGGTTGCTCCAGGTGCTATCGTTTCGGAGAAAAAATTGTTAAATAAAAATATTTTTTTCCTTTGTTACCTTTAAACCGTTATAACTCGGCTCCTATTGGTCCGATCTGGACGAAGACAATATGGTCGTAGAGGATGCGAGGAACCCTTTCCAATGACCCCGGTCCGGTTGCTCTAGGTGCTACCGTGTCGGAGAAAAATATTCTTAAATAAAAATATTTTTTTCCTTTTTTCCCATTAAACAGGTATAACTCGGCTCCTATTGGTCTCATCTGGACGAAAAAAAAGGTCGTAGAGGACGCGAAGAACCCGTTCCAATGACCCCGGTCCGGTTGCTCCAGGTGCTATCGTTTCGGAGAAAAAATTGTTAAATAAAAATATTTTTTTCCTTTGTTCCCTTTAAACCGTTATAACTCGGCTCCTGTTGGTCCGATCTGGACGAAAAAAATTTGGGCGTAGAGGGCGCGACGAGCCCTTTCCAATGACCCCGGTCCGGTTCTCTTAGGTGCTATAGTTTCGGAGAAAAAAATTGTTAAAGAAAAATTTTTTTTCCTTTGTTCCCTTTAAACCGTTATAACTCGGCTGCTATTGGTCCGATCTGGACGAAAAAAATATGGGCCTAGAGGGCGCGACGAGCCATTTCCAATGACCCCGGTCCGGTTCTCCTACGTTCTATAGTTTCGAAGAAAAAAATTGTTAAAGAAAAATTTTTTTTCCTTTGTTCCCTTTAAACCGTTATAACTCGGCTCTTATTGGTCCGATCTGGACGAAAAAAATATGGGCGTAGAGGGGGCGACGAGCCCTTTCCAATGACCCCGGTCCGGTTCTCCTAGGTGCTATAGTTTCGGAGAAAAAAATTGTTAAAGAAAAATTTTTTTTTCCTTTGTTCCCTTTAAACCGTTATAACTCGGCTCCTATTGGTCCGATCTGGACGAAAAAAATATGGTTGCAGAGGGTGTGAAGAACCCATTCCAATAACCCCGGTCCGGTTGCTCTAGGTGCTACCGTGTCGGAGAAAAATATTCTTAAATAAAAATATTTTTTTCCTTTGTTCCCTTTAAACCGTTATAACTCGCCTCCTATTGGTCCGATCTGGACGAAAAAAATATGGGCGTAGAGGGCGCGACGAGCCCTTTCCAATGACCCCGGTCCGGTTCTCCTAGATGCTATAGTTTCGGAGAAAAAAATTGTTAAAGAAAAATTTTTTTTTCCTCTGTTCCCTTTAAACCGTTATAACTCGCCTCCTATTCGTCCGATCTGGACGAAAAAAATATGGGCGTAGAGGGCGCGACGAGCCCTTTCCAATGACCCCCGTCCGGTTCTCCTAGGTGCTATAGTTTCGGAGAAAAAAATTGTTAAAGAAAAATTTTTTTTTCCTTTGTTCCCTTTAAACCGTTATAACTCGGCTCCTATTGGTCCGATCTGGACGAAGACAATATGGTCGTGGAGGATGCGAGGAACCCTTTCCAATGACCCCGGTCCGGTTGCTCTAGGTGCTACCGCGTCGGAGAAAAATATTCTTAAATAAAAATATTTTTTTCCTTTTTTCCCATTAAACAGGTATAACTCGGCTCCTATTGGTCTCATCTGGACGAAAAAAATATGGGCGTAGAGGGCGCGACGAGCCCTTTCGAATGACCCCGGTCCGGTTGCTCCAGGTGCTATCGTTTCGGAGAAAAAATTGTTAAATGAAAATATTTTTTTCCTTTGTTACCTTTAAACCGTTATAACTCGGCTCCTGTTGGTCCGATCTGGACGAAAAAAATATGGTTGCAGAGGGTGTGAAGAACCCATTCCAATAACCCCGGTCCGGTTGCTCTAGGTGCTACCGTGTCGGAGAAAAATATTCTTAAATAAAAATATTTTTTTCCTTTTTTCCCTTTAAACAGGTATAACTCGGCTCCTACTGGTCCGATCTGGACGAAAAAAAAGGTCGTAGAGGACGCGAAGAACCCGTTCCAATGACCCCGGTTCGGTTGCTCCAGGTGCTATCGTTTCGGAGAAAAAATTGTTAAATAAAAATATTTTTTTCCTTTGTTACCTTTAAACCGTTATAACTCGGCTCCTATTGGTCCGATCTGGACGAAGACAATATGGTCGTAGAGGATGCGAGGAACCCTTTCCAATGACCCCGGTCCGGTTGCTCTAGGTGCTACCGTGTCGGAGAAAAATATTCTTAAATAAAAATATTTTTTTCCTTTTTTCCCATTAAACAGGTATAACTCGGCTCCTATTGGTCTCATCTGGACGAAAAAAAAGGTCGTAGAGGACGCGAAGAACCCGTTCCAATGACCCCGGTCCGGTTGCTCCAGGTGCTATCGTTTCGGAGAAAGAATTGTTAAATAAAAATATTTTTTTCCTTTGTTCCCTTTAAACCGTTATAACTCGGCTCCTGTTGGTCCGATCTGGACGAAAAAAATTTGGGCGTAGAGGGCGCGACGAGCCCTTTCCAATGACCCCGGTCCGGTTCTCTTAGGTGCTATAGTTTCGGAGAAAAAAATTGTTAAAGAAAAATTTTTTTTCCTTTGTTCCCTTTAAACCGTTATAACTCGGCTGCTATTGGTCCGATCTGGACGAAAAAAATATGGGCCTAGAGGGCGCGACGAGCCATTTCCAATGACCCCGGTCCGGTTCTCCTACGTTCTATAGTTTCGAAGAAAAAAATTGTTAAAGAAAAATTTTTTTTCCTTTGTTCCCTTTAAACCGTTATAACTCGGCTCTTATTGGTCCGATCTGGACGAAAAAAATATGGGCGTAGAGGGGGCGACGAGCCCTTTCCAATGACCCCGGTCCGGTTCTCCTAGGTGCTATAGTTTCGGAGAAAAAAATTGTTAAAGAAAAATTTTTTTTTCCTTTGTTCCCTTTAAACCGTTATAACTCGGCTCCTATTGGTCCGATCTGGACGAAAAAAATATGGTTGCAGAGGGTGTGAAGAACCCATTCCAATAACCCCGGTCCGGTTGCTCTAGGTGCTACCGTGTCGGAGAAAAATATTCTTAAATAAAAATATTTTTTTCCTTTGTTCCCTTTAAACCGTTATAACTCGCCTCCTGTTGGTCCGATCTGGACGAAAAAAATATGGGCGTAGAGGGCGCGACGAGCCCTTTCCAATGACCCCGGTCCGGTTCTCCTAGATGCTATAGTTTCGGAGAAAAAAATTGTTAAAGAAAAATTTTTTTTTCCTCTGTTCCCTTTAAACCGTTATAACTCGCCTCCTATTCGTCCGATCTGGACGAAAAAAATATGGGCGTAGAGGGCGCGACGAGCCCTTTCCAATGACCCCCGTCCGGTTCTCCTAGGTGCTATAGTTTCGGAGAAAAAAATTGTTAAAGAAAAATTTTTTTTTCCTTTGTTCCCTTTAAACCGTTATAACTCGGCTCCTATTGGTCCGATCTGGACGAAGACAATATGGTCGTGGAGGATGCGAGGAACCCTTTCCAATGACCCCGGTCCGGTTGCTCTAGGTGCTACCGTGTCGGAGAAAAATATTCTTAAATAAAAATATTTTTTTCCTTTTTTCCCATTAAACAGGTATAACTCGGCTCCTATTGGTCTCATCTGGACGAAAAAAATATGGGCGTAGAGGGCGCGACGAGCCCTTTCGAATGACCCCGGTCCGGTTGCTCCAGGTGCTATCGTTTCGGAGAAAAAATTGTTAAATGAAAATATTTTTTTCCTTTGTTACCTTTAAACCGTTATAACTCGGCTCCTGTTGGTCCGATCTGGACGAAAAAAATATGGTTGCAGAGGGTGTGAAGAACCCATTCCAATAACCCCGGTCCGGTTGCTCTAGGTGCTACCGTGTCGGAGAAAAATATTCTTAAATAAAAATATTTTTTTCCTTTTTTCCCTTTAAACAGGTATAACTCGGCTCCTACTGGTCCGATCTGGACGAAAAAAAAGGTCGTAGAGGACGCGAAGAACCCGTTCCAATGACCCCGGTTCGGTTGCTCCAGGTGCTATCGTTTCGGAGAAAAAATTGTTAAATAAAAATATTTTTTTCCTTTGTTACCTTTAAACCGTTATAACTCGGCTCCTATTGGTCCGATCTGGACGAAGACAATATGGTCGTAGAGGATGCGAGGAACCCTTTCCAATGACCCCGGTCCGGTTGCTCTAGGTGCTACCGTGTCGGAGAAAAATATTCTTAAATAAAAATATTTTTTTCCTTTTTTCCCATTAAACAGGTATAACTCGGCTCCTATTGGTCTCATCTGGACGAAAAAAAAGGTCGTAGAGGACGCGAAGAACCCGTTCCAATGACCCCGGTCCGGTTGCTCCAGGTGCTATCGTTTCGGAGAAAAAATTGTTAAATAAAAATATTTTTTTCCTTTGTTCCCTTTAAACCGTTATAACTCGGCTCCTGTTGGTCCGATCTGGACGAAAAAAATTTGGGCGTAGAGGGCGCGACGAGCCCTTTCCAATGACCCCGGTCCGGTTCTCTTAGGTGCTATAGTTTCGGAGAAAAAAATTGTTAAAGAAAAATTTTTTTTCCTTTGTTCCCTTTAAATCGTTATAACTCGGCTGCTATTGGTCCGATCTGGACGAAAAAAATATGGGCCTAGAGGGCGCGACGAGCCATTTCCAATGATCCCGGTCCGGTTCTCCTACGTTCTATAGTTTCGAAGAAAAAAATTGTTAAAGAAAAATTTTTTTTCCTTTGTTCCCTTTAAACCGTTATAACTCGGCTCTTATTGGTCCGATCTGGACGAGAAAAATATGGGCGTAGAGGGGGCGACGAGCCCTTTCCAATGACCCCGGTCCGGTTCTCCTAGGTGCTATAGTTTCGGAGAAAAAAATTGTTAAAGAAAAATTTTTTTTTCCTTTGTTCCCTTTAAACCGTTATAACTCGGCTCCTATTGGTCCGATCTGGACGAAAAAAATATGGTTGCAGAGGGTGTGAAGAACCCATTCCAATAACCCCGGTCCGGTTGCTCTAGGTGCTACCGTGTCGGAGAAAAATATTCTTAAATAAAAATATTTTTTTCCTTTGTTCCCTTTAAACCGTTATAACTCGCCTCCTATTGGTCCGATCTGGACGAAAAAAATATGGGCGTAGAGGGCGCGACGAGCCCTTTCCAATGACCCCCGTCCGGTTGCTCCAGGTGCTATCGTTTCGGAGAAAAAATTGTTAAATAAAAATATTTTTTTCCTTTGTTACCTTTAAACCGTTATAACTCGGCTCCTATTGGTCCGATCTGGACGAAGACAATATGGTCGTAGAGGATGCGAGGAACCCTTTCCAATGACCCCGGTCCGGTTGCTTTAGGTGCTGCCGTGTCGGAGAAAAATATTCTTAAATAAAAATATTTTTTTCCTTTTTTCCCATTAAACAGGTATAACTCGGCTCCTATTGGTCTCATCTGGACGAAAAAAATATGGGCGTAGAGGGCGCGACGAGCCCTTTCGAATGACCCCGGTCCGGTTGCTCCAGGTGCTATCGTTTCGGAGAAAAAATTGTTAAATGAAAATATTTTTTTCCTTTGTTACCTTTAAACCGTTATAATTCGGCTCCTATTGGTCTGATCTGGACGAAAAAAATATGGTTGCAGAGGGTGTGAAGAACCCATTCCAATAACCCCGGTCCAGTTGCTCTAGGTGCTACGGTGTCGGAGAAAAATATTCTTAAATAAAAATATTTTTTTCCTTTTTTCCCTTTAAACAGGTATAACTCGGCTCCTACTGGTCCGATCTGGACGAAAAAAAAGGTCGTAGAGGACGCGAAGAACCCGTTCCAATGACCCCGGTTCGGTTGCTCCAGGTGCTATCGTTTCGGAGAAAGAATTGTTAAATAAAAATATTTTTTTCCTTTGTTACCTTTAAACCGTTATAACTCGGCTCCTATTGGTCCGATCTGGACGAAGACAATATGGTCGTGGAGGATGCGAGGAACCCTTTCCAATGACCCCGGTCCGGTTGCTCTAGGTGCTACCGTGTCGGAGAAAAATATTCTTAAATAAAAATATTTTTTTCCTTTTTTCCCATTAAACAGGTATAACTCGGCTCCTATTGGTCTCATCTGGACGAAAAAAATATGGGCGTAGAGGGCGCGACGAGCCCTTTCGAATGACCCCGGTCCGGTTGCTCCAGGTGCTATCGTTTCGGAGAAAAAATTGTTAAATGAAAATATTTTTTTCCTTTGTTACCTTTAAACCGTTATAACTCGGCTCCTGTTGGTCCGATCTGGACGAAAAAAATATGGTTGCAGAGGGTGTGAAGAACCCATTCCAATAACCCCGGTCCGGTTGCTCTAGGTGCTACCGTGTCGGAGAAAAATATTCTTAAATAAAAATATTTTTTTCCTTTTTTCCCTTTAAACAGGTATAACTCGGCTCCTACTGGTCCGATCTGGACGAAAAAAAAGGTCGTAGAGGACGCGAAGAACCCGTTCCAATGACCCCGGTTCGGTTGCTCCAGGTGCTATCGTTTCGGAGAAAAAATTGTTAAATAAAAATATTTTTTTCCTTTGTTACATTTAAACCGTTATAACTCGGCTCCTATTGGTCCGATCTGGACGAAGACAATATGGCCGTAGAGGATGCGAGGAACCCTTTCCAATGACCCCGGTCCGGTTGCTCTAGGTGCTACCGTGTCGGAGAAAAATATTCTTAAATAAAAATATTTTTTTCCTTTTTTCCCATTAAACAGGTATAACTCGGCTCCTATTGGTCTCATCTGGACGAAAAAAATATGGGCGTAGAGGGCGCGACGAGCCCTTTCGAATGACCCCGGTCCGGTTGCTCCAGGTGCTATCGTTTCGGAGAAAAAATTGTTAAATGAAAATATTTTTTTCCTTTGTTACATTTAAACCGTTATAACTCGGCTCCTGTTGGTCCGATCTGGACGAAAAAAATATGGTTGCAGAGGGTGTGAAGAACCCATTCCAATAACCCCGGTCCGGTTGCTCTAGGTGCTACCGTGTCGGAGAAAAATATTCTTAAATAAAAATATCTTTTTCCTTTGTTCCCTTTAAACCGTTATAACTCGCCTCCTATTGGTCCGATCTGGACGAAAAAAATATGGTTGCAGAGGGTGTGAAGAACCCATTCCAATAACCCCGGTCCGGTTGCTCTAGGTGCTACCGTGTCGGAGAAAAATATTCTTAAATAAAAATATTTTTTTCCTTTTTTCCCTTTAAACAGGTATAACTCGGCTCCTACTGGTCCGATCTGGACGAAAAAAAAGGTCGTAGTGGACGCGAAGAACCCGTTCCAATGACCCCGGTTCGGTTGCTCCAGGTGCTATCGTTTCGGAGAAAGAATTGTTAAATAAAAATATTTTTTTCCTTTGTTACCTTTAAACCGTTATAACTCGGCTCCTATTGGTCCGATCTGGACGAAGACAATATGGTCGTGGAGGATGCGAGGAACCCTTTCCAATGACCCCGGTCCGGTTGCGCTAGGTGCTACCGTGTCGGAGAAAAATATTCTTAAATAAAAATATTTTTTTCCTTTTTTCCCATTAAACAGGTATAACTCGGCTCCTATTGGTCTCATCTGGACGAAAAAAATATGGGCGTAGAGGGCGCGACGAGCCCTTTCGAATGACCCCGGTCCGGTTGCTCCAGGTGCTATCGTTTCGGAGAAAAAATTGTTAAATGAAAATATTTTTTTCCTTTGTTACCTTTAAACCGTTATAACTCGGCTCCTGTTGGTCCGATCTGGACGAAAAAAATATGGTTGCAGAGGGTGTGAAGAACCCATTCCAATAACCCCGGTCCGGTTGCTCTAGGTGCTACCGTGTCGGAGAAAAATATTCTTAAATAAAAATATTTTTTTCCTTTTTTCCCTTTAAACAGGTATAACTCGGCTCCTACTGGTCCGATCTGGACGAAAAAAAAGGTCGTAGAGGACGCGAAGAACCCGTTCCAATGACCCCGGTTCGGTTGCTCCAGGTGCTATCGTTTCGGAGAAAGAATTGTTAAATAAAAATATTTTTTTCCTTTGTTACATTTAAACCGTTATAACTCGGCTCCTATTGGTCCGATCTGGACGAAGACAATATGGCCGTAGAGGATGCGAGGAACCCTTTCCAATGACCCCGGTCCGGTTGCTCTAGGTGCTACCGTGTCGGAGAAAAATATTCTTAAATAAAAATATTTTTTTCCTTTTTTCCCATTAAACAGGTATAACTCGGCTCCTATTGGTCTCATCTGGACGAAAAAAATATGGGCGTAGAGGGCGCGACGAGCCCTTTCGAATGACCCCGGTCCGGTTGCTCCAGGTGCTATCGTTTCGGAGAAAAAATTGTTAAATGAAAATATTTTTTTCCTTTGTTACATTTAAACCGTTATAACTCGGCTCCTGTTGGTCCGATCTGGACGAAAAAAATATGGTTGCAGAGGGTGTGAAGAACCCATTCCAATAACCCCGGTCCGGTTGCTCTAGGTGCTACCGTGTCGGAGAAAAATATTCTTAAATAAAAATATCTTTTTCCTTTGTTCCCTTTAAACCGTTATAACTCGCCTCCTATTCGTCCGATCTGGACGAAAAAAATATGGTTGCAGAGGGTGTGAAGAACCCATTCCAATAACCCCGGTCCGGTTGCTCTAGGTGCTACCGTGTCGGAGAAAAATATTCTTAAATAAAAATATTTTTTTCCTTTTTTCCCTTTAAACAGGTATAACTCGGCTCCTACTGGTCCGATCTGGACGAAAAAAAAGGTCGTAGTGGACGCGAAGAACCCGTTCCAATGACCCCGGTTCGGTTGCTCCAGGTGCTATCGTTTCGGAGAAAAAATTGTTAAATGAAAATATTTTTTTCCTTTGTTACCTTTAAACCGTTATAACTCGGCTCCTATTGGTCCGATCTGGACGAAGACAATATGGTCGTAGAGGATGCGAGGAACCCTTTCCAATGACCCCGGTCCGGTTGCTTTAGGTGCTACCGTGTCGGAGAAAAATATTCTTAAATAAAAATATTTTTTTCCTTTTTTCCCATTAAACAGGTATAACTCGGCTCCTATTGGTCTCATCTGGACGAAAAAAATATGGGCGTAGAGGGCGCGACGAGCCCTTTCGAATGACCCCGGTCCGGTTGCTCCAGGTGCTATCGTTTCGGAGAAAAAATTGTTAAATGAAAATATTTTTTTCCTTTGTTACCTTTAAACCGTTATAATTCGGCTCCTATTGGTCCGATCTGGACGAAAAAAATATGGTTGCAGAGGGTGTGAAGAACCCATTCCAATAACCCCGGTCCAGTTGCTCTAGGTGCTACCGTGTCGGAGAAAAATATTCTTAAATAAAAATATTTTTTTCCTTTTTTCCCTTTAAACAGGTATAACTCGGCTCCTACTGGTCCGATCTGGACGAAAAAAAAGGTCGTAGAGGAAACGAAGAACCCGTTCCAATGACCCCGGTCCGGTTGCTCCAGGTGCTATAGTTTCGGAGAAAAAAATTGTTAAAGAAAAATTTTTTTTTCCTCTGTTCCCTTTAAACCGTTATAACTCGCCTCCTGTTCGTCCGATCTGGACGAAAAAAATATGGGCGTAGAGGGCGCGACGAGCCCTTTCCAATGACCCCCGTCCGGTTCTCCTAGGTGCTATAGTTTCGGAGAAAAAAATTGTTAAAGAAAAATTTTTTTTTCCTTTGTTCCCTTTAAACCGTTATAACTCGGCTCCTATTCGTCCGATCTGGACGCAAAAAATATGGTTGCAGAGGGTGTGAAGAACCCATTCCAATAACCCCGGTCCGGTTGCTCTAGGTGCTACCGTGTCGGAGAAAAATATTCTTAAATAAAAATATTTTTTTCCTTTTTTCCCTTTAAACAGGCATAACTCGGCTCCTACTGGTCCGATCTGGACGAAAAAAAAGGACGTAGTGGACGCGAAGAACCCGTTCCAATGACCCCGGTTCGGTTGCTCCAGGTGCTATCGTTTCGGAGAAAAAATTGTTAAATAAAAATATTTTTTTCCTTTGTTACCTTTAAACCGTTATAACTCGGCTCCTATTGGTCTCATCTGGACGAAAAAAATATGGGCGTAGAGGGCGCGACGAGCCCTTTCGAATGACCCCGGTCAGGTTGCTCCAGGTGCTATCGTTTCGGAGAAAAAATTGTTAAATGAAAATATTTTTTTCCTTTGTTACCTTTAAACCGTTATAATTCGGCTCCTATTGGTCCGATCTGGACGAAAAAAATATGGTTGCAGAGGGTGTGAAGAACCCATTCCAATAACCCCGGTCCAGTTGCTCTAGGTGCTACCGTGTCGGAGAAAAATATTCTTAAATAAAAATATTTTTTTCCTTTTTTCCCTTTAAACAGGTATAACTCGGCTCCTACTGGTCCGATCTGGACGAAAAAAAAGGTCGTAGAGGACGCGAAGAACCCGTTCCAATGACCCCGGTTCGGTTGCTCCAGGTGCTATCGTTTCGGAGAAAGAATTGTTAAATAAAAATATTTTTTTCCTTTGTTACCTTTAAACCGTTATAACTCGGCTCCTATTGGTCCGATCTGGACGAAGACAATATGGCCGTAGAGGACGCGAAGAACCCGTTCCAATGACCCCGGTTCGGTTGCTCTAGGTGCTACCGTGTCGGAGAAAAATATTCTTAAATAAAAATATTTTTTTCCTTTCTTCCCTTTAAACCGTTATAACTCGCCTCCTATTGGTCCGATCTAGACGAAAAAAATATGGGCGTAGAGGGCGCGACGAGCCCTTTCCAATGACCCCGGTCCGGTTCTCCTAGATGCTATAGTTTCGGAGAAAAAGATTGCTAAAGAAAAATTTTTTTTCCTTTGTTCCCTTTAAACCGTTATAACTCGGCTCCTATTGGTCCGATCTGGACGAAAAAAATATGGGCGTAGAGGGCGCGACGTGCCCTTTCCAATGACCCCGGTCCAGTTCTCCTAGGTGCTATAGTTTCGGAGAAAAAAATTGTTAAAGAAAAATTTTTTTTTCCTTTGTTCCATTTAAACCGTTATAACTCGCCTCCTATTGGTCCGATCTGGACGAAAAAAATATGGTTGCAGAGGGTGTGAAGAACCCATTCCAATAACCCCGGTCCGGTTGCTCTAGGTGCTACCGTGTCGGAGAAAAATATTCTTAAATAAAAATATTTTTTTCCTTTTTTCCCTTTAAACAGGCATAACTCGGCTCCTACTGGTCCGATCTGGACGAAAAAAAAGGTCGTAGTGGACGCGAAGAACCCGTTCCAATGACCCCGGTTCGGTTGCTCCAGGTGCTATCGTTTCGGAGAAAAAATTGTTAAATGAAAATATTTTTTTCCTTTGTTACCTTTAAACCGCTATAACTCGGCTCCTATTGGTCCGATCTGGACGAAGACAATATGGTCGTAGAGGATGCGAGGAACCCTTTCCAATGACCCCGGTCCGGTTGCTCTAGGTGCTACCGTGTCGGAGAAAAATATTCTTAAATAAAAATATTTTTTTCCTTTGTTCCCTTTAAACCGTTATAACTCGCCTCCTATTGGTCCGATCTAGACGAAAAAAATATGGGCGTAGAGGGCGCGACGAGCCCTTTCCAATGACCCCGGTCCGGTTCTCCTAGGTGCTATAGTTTCGGAGAAAAAAATTGTTAAAGAAAAATTTTTTTTTCCTTTGTTCCATTTAAACCGTTATAACTCGCCTCCTATTGGTCCGATCTGGACGATAAAAATATGGTCGTAGAGGGCGCGACGAGCCCTTTCCAATGACCCCAGTCCGGTTCTCCTAGGTGCTATAGTTTCGGAGAAAAAAATTGTTAAAGAAAAATTTTTTTTTCCTTTGTTCCCTTTAAACCGTTACAACTCGGCTCCTATTGGTCCGATCTGGACGAAAAAAATATGGTTGCAGAGGGTGTGAAGAACCCATTCCAATAACCCCGGTCCGGTTGCTCTAGGTGCTACCGTGCCGGAGAAAAATATTCTTAAATAAAAATATTTTTTTCCTTTTTTCCCTTTATACAGGCATAACTCGGCTCCTACTGGTCCGATCTGGACGAAAAAAAAGGTCGTAGTGGACGCGAAGAACCCGTTCCAATGACCCCGGTTCGGTTGCTCCAGGTGCTATCGTTTCGGAGAAAAAATTGTTAAATGAAAATATTTTTTTCCTATGTTACCTTTAAACCGTTATAACTCGGCTCCTATTGGTCCGATCTGGACGAAGACAATATGGTCGTAGAGGATGCGAGGAACCCTTTCCAATGACCCCGGTCCGGTTGCTTTAGGTGCTACCGTGTCGGAGAAAAATATTCTTAAATAAAAATATTTTTTTCCTTTTTTCCCATTAAACAGGTATAACTCGGCTCCTATTGGTCTCATCTGGACGAAAAAAATATGGGCGTAGAGGGCGCGACGAGCCCTTTCGAATGACCCCGGTCCGGTTGCTCCAGGTGCTATCGTTTCGGAGAAAAAATTGTTAAATGAAAATATTTTTTTCCTTTGTTACCTTTAAACCGTTATAATTCGGCCCCTATTGGTCCGATCTGGACGAAAAAAATATGGTTGCAGAGGGTGTGAAGAACCCATTCCAATAACCCCGGTCCAGTTGCTCTAGGTGCTACCGTGTCGGAGAAAAATATTCTTAAATAAAAATATTTTTTTCCTTTTTTCCCTTTAAACAGGTATAACTCGGCTCCTACTGGTCCGATCTGGACGAAAAAAAAGGTCGTAGAGGAAGCGAAGAACCCGTTCCAATGACCCCGGTTCGGTTGCTCCAGGTGCTATAGTTTCGGAGAAAAAAATTGTTAAAGAAAAATTTTTTTTTCCTCTGTTCCCTTTAAACCGTTATAACTCGCCTCCTATTCGTCCGATCTGGACGAAAAAAATATGGGCGTAGAGGGCGCGACGAGCCCTTTCCAATGACCCCCGTCCGGTTCTCCTAGGTGCTATAGTTTCGGAGAAAAAAATTGTTAAAGAAAAATTTTTTTTTCCTTTGTTCCCTTTAAACCGTTATAACTCGGCTCCTATTGGTCCGATCTGGACGCAAAAAATATGGTTGCAGAGGGTGTGAAGAACCCATTCCAATAACCCCGGTCCGGTTGCTCTAGGTGCTACCGTGTCGGAGAAAAATATTCTTAAATAAAAATATTTTTTTCCTTTTTTCCCTTTAAACAGGCATAACTCGGCTCCTACTGGTCCGATCTGGACGAAAAAAAAGGACGTAGTGGACGCGAAGAACCCGTTCCAATGACCCCGGTTCGGTTGCTCCAGGTGCTATCGTTTCGGAGAAAAAATTGTTAAATAAAAATATTTTTTTCCTTTGTTACCTTTAAACCGTTATAACTCGGCTCCTATTGGTCTCATCTGGACGAAAAAAATATGGGCGTAGAGGGCGCGACGAGCCCTTTCGAATGACCCCGGTCCGGTTGCTCCAGGTGCTATCGTTTCGGAGAAAAAATTGTTAAATGAAAATATTTTTTTCCTTTGTTACCTTTAAACCGTTATAATTCGGCTCCTATTGGTCCGATCTGGACGAAAAAAATATGGTTGCAGAGGGTGTGAAGAACCCATTCCAATAACCCCGGTCCAGTTGCTCTAGGTGCTACCGTGTCGGAGAAAAATATTCTTAAATAAAAATATTTTTTTCCTTTGTTACCTTTAAACCGTTATAACTCGGCTCCTATTGGTCCGATCTGGACGAAGACAATATGGTCGTAGAGGATGCGAGGAACCCTTTCCAATGACCCCGGTCCGGTTGCTCTAGGTGCTACCGTGTCGGAGAAAAATATTCTTAAATAAAAATATTTTTTTCCTTTTTTCCCATTAAACAGGTATAACTCGGCTCCTATTGGTCTCATCTGGACGAAAAAAATATGGGCGTAGAGGGCGCGACTAGCCCTTTCGAATGACCCCGGTCCGGTTGCTCCAGGTGCTATCGTTTCGGAGATAAAATTGTTAAATGAAAATATTTTTTTCCTTTGTTACCTTTAAACCGTTATAACTCGGCTCCTGTTGGTCCGATCTCGACGAAAAAAATATGGTTGCAGAGGGTGTGAAGAACCCATTCCAATAACCCCGGTCCGGTTGCTCTAGGTGCTACCGTGTCGGAGAAAAATATTCTTAAATAAAAATATTTTTTTCCTTTCTTCCCTTTAAACCGTTATAACTCGCCTCTTATTGGTCCGATCTAGACGAAAAAAATATGGGCGTAGAGGGCGCGACGAGCCCTTTCCAATGACCCCGGTCCGGTTCTCCTAGATGCTATAGTTTCGGAGAAAAAGATTGCTAAAGAAAAATTTTTTTTTCCTTTGTTCCCTTTAAACCGTTATAACTCGGCTCCTATTGGTCCGATCTGGACGAAAAAAATATGGTCGTAGAGGGCGCGACGAGCCCTTTCCAATGACCCCCGTCCGGTTCTCCTAGGTGCTTTAGTTTCGGAGAAAAAAATTGTTAAAGAAAAATTTTTTTTTCCTTTGTTCCCTTTAAACCGTTATAACTCGGCTCCTATTGGTCCGATCTGGACGAAAAAAATATGGTTGCAGAGGGTGTGAAGAACCCATTCCAATAACCCCGGTCCGGTTGCTCTAGGTGCTACCGTGTCGGAGAAAAATATTCTTAAATAAAAATATTTTTTTCCTTTTTTCCCTTTAAACAGGCATAACTCGGCTCCTACTGGTCCGATCTGGACGAAAAAAAAGGTCGTAGTGGACGCGAAGAACCCGTTCCAATGATCCCGGTTCGGTTGCTCCAGGTGCTATCGTTTCGGAGAAAAAATTGTTAAATGAAAATATTTTTTTCCTTTGTTACCTTTAAACCGTTATAACTCGGCTCCTATTGGTCCGATCTGGACGAAGACAATATGGTCGTAGAGGATGCGAGGAACCCTTTCCAATGACCCCGGTCCGGTTGCTTTAGGTGCTACCGTGTCGGAGAAAAATATTCTTAAATAAAAATATTTTTTTCCTTTTTTCCCATTAAACAGGTATAACTCGGCTCCTATTGGTCTCATCTGGACGAAAAAAATATGGGCGTAGAGGGCGCGACTAGCCCTTTCGAATGACCCCGGTCCGGTTGCTCCAGGTGCTATCGTTTCGGAGAAAAAATTGTTAAATGAAAATATTTTTTTCCTTTGTTACCTTTAAACCGTTATAACTCGGCTCCTGTTGGTCCGATCTGGACGAAAAAAATATGGTTGCAGAGGGTGTGAAGAACCCATTCCAATAACCCCGGTCCGGTTGCTCTAGGTGCTACCGTGTCGGAGAAAAATATTCTTAAATAAAAATATTTTTTTCCTTTGTTCCCTTTAAACCGTTATAACTCGCCTCCTATTGGTCAGATCTAGACGAAAAAAATATGGGCGTAGAGGGCGCGACGAGCCCTTTCCAATGACCCCGGTCCGGTTCTCCTAGATGCTATAGTTTCGGAGAAAAAGATTGCTAAAGAAAAATTTTTTTTTCCTTTGTTCCCTTTAAACCGTTATAACTCGGCTCCAATTGGTCCGATCTGGACGAAAAAAATATGGGCGTAGAGGGCGCGACTAGCCCTTTCGAATGACCCCGGTCCGGTTGCTCCAGGTGCTATCGTTTCGGAGAAAAAATTGTTAAATGAAAATATTTTTTTCCTTTGTTACCTTTAAACCGTTATAACTCGGCTCCTGTTGGTCCGATCTGGACGAAAAAAATATGGTTGCAGAGGGTGTGAAGAACCCATTCCAATAACCCCGGTCCGGTTGCTCTAGGTGCTACCGTGTCGGAGAAAAATATTCTTAAATAAAAATATTTTTTTCCTTTGTTCCCTTTAAACCGTTATAACTCGCCTCCTATTGGTCCGATCTGGACGAAAAAAATATGGGCGTAGAGGGCGCGACGAGCCCTTTCCAATGACCCCGGTCCGGTTCTCCTAGATGCTATAGTTTCGGAGAAAAAGATTGCTAAAGAAAAATTTTTTTTTCCTTTGTTCCCTTTAAACCGTTATAACTCGGCTCCTATTGGTCCGATCTGGACGAAAAAAATATGGTTGCAGAGGGTGTGAAGAACCCATTCCAATAACCCCGGTCCGGTTGCTCTAGGTGCTACCGTGTCGGAGAAAAATATTCTTAAATAAAAATATTTTTTTCCTTTTTTCCCTTTAAACAGGTATAACTCGGCTCCTACTGGTCCGATCTGGACGAAAAAAAAGGTCGTAGTGGACGCGAAGAACCCGTTCCAATGACCCCGGTTCGGTTGCTCCAGGTGCTATCGTTTCGGAGAAAAAATTGTTAAATGAAAATATTTTTTTCCTTTGTTACCTTTAAACCGTTATAACTCGGCTCCTATTGGACCGATCTGGACGAAGACAATATGGTCGTAGAGGATGCGAGGAACCCTTTCCAATGACCCCGGTCCGGTTGCTTTAGGTGCTACCGTGTCGGAGAAAAATATTCTTAAATAAAAATATTTTTTTCCTTTTTTCCCATTAAACAGGTATAACTCGGCTCCTATTGGTCTCATCTGGACGAAAAAAATATGGGCGTAGAGGGCGCGACGAGCCCTTTCGAATGACCCCGGTCCGGTTGCTCCAGGTGCTATCGTTTCGGAGAAAAAATTGTTAAATGAAAATATTTTTTTCCTTTTTTCCCTTTAAACAGGCATAACTCGGCTCCTACTGGTCCGATCTGGACGAAAAAAAAGGACGTAGTGGACGCGAAGAACCCGTTCCAATGACCCCGGTCCGGTTGCTCTAGGTGCTACCGTGTCGGAGAAAAATATTCTTAAATAAAAATATTTTTTTCCTTTGTTCCCTTTAAACCGTTATAACTCGCCTCCTATTGGTCCGATCTAGACGAAAAAAATATGGGCGTAGAGGGCGCGACGAGCCCTTTCCAATGACCCCGGTCCGGTTCTCCTAGATGCTATAGTTTCGGAGAAAAAGATTGCTAAAGAAAAATTTTTTTTTCCTTTGTTCCCTTTAAACCGTTATAACTCGGCTCCTATTGGTCCGATCTGGACGAAAAAAATATGGTTGCAGAGGGTGTGAAGAACCCATTCCAATAACCCCGGTCCGGTTGCTCTAGGTGCTACCGTGTCGGAGAAAAATATTCTTAAATAAAAATATTTTTTTCCTTTTTTCCCTTTAAACAGGTATAACTCGGCTCCTACTGGTCCGATCTGGACGAAAAAAAAGGTCGTAGTGGACGCGAAGAACCCGTTCCAATGACCCCGGTTCGGTTGCTCCAGGTGCTATCGTTTCGGAGAAAAAATTGTTAAATGAAAATATTTTTTTCCTTTGTTACCTTTAAACCGTTATAACTCGGCTCCTATTGGACCGATCTGGACGAAGACAATATGGTCGTAGAGGATGCGAGGAACCCTTTCCAATGACCCCGGTCCGGTTGCTCTAGGTACTACCGTGTCGGAGAAAAATATTCTTAAATAAAAATATTTTTTTCCTTTTTTCCCATTAAACAGGTATAACTCGGCTCCTATTGGTCTCATCTGGACGAAAAAAATATGGGCGTAGAGGGCGCGACTAGCCCTTTCGAATGACCCCGGTCCGGTTGCTCCAGGTGCTATCGTTTCGGAGATAAAATTGTTAAATGAAAATATTTTTTTCCTTTGTTACCTTTAAACCGTTATAACTCGGCTCCTGTTGGTCCGATCTGGACGAAAAAAATATGGTTGCAGAGGGTGTGAAGAACCCATTCCAATAACCCCGGTCCGGTTGCTCTAGGTGCTACCGTGTCGGAGAAAAATATTCTTAAATAAAAATATTTTTTTCCTTTCTTCCCTTTAAACCGTTATAACTCGCCTCCTATTGGTCCGATCTAGACGAAAAAAATATGGGCGTAGAGGGCGCGACGAGCCCTTTCCAATGACCCCGGTCCGGTTCTCCTAGATGCTATAGTTTCGGAGAAAAAGATTGCTAAAGAAAAATTTTTTTTTCCTTTGTTCCCTTTAAACCGTTATAACTCGGCTCCTATTGGTCCGATCTGGACGAAAAAAATATGGT